>NW_028145759.1:0-217248 GCF_977016875.1 Pavona decussata | reverse complement strand
AGAATAAGTGGTGAAACAGCTCTCGGCTCTTGAGTGACCTTTGATGCAGGGTTTGACTGAGATGAGATCATCAAAAAGAGAAATAAGTTACAAAAAAAAAAAAATATATCAAAGGCTCCTGTGAGCCAACTCGTGAATGCGGGTGACACATCAGTAATTGAAATTTAGACGGCTACGGAAACTTCCTTGAAAGCTAAAAGAAATTATGTCTTTGCCCGATTATGTAACGAAAAATAACCATTCTTGTACTATAAAAATCATTGTCAAATTTTTCTCTACAGATTGAATAAGCCGATTATTCTGATGCGCCGATTAAAAAATCACTTGTTTTTTTATTCAAAGTTCATAGAGGCACGCCATGTGCAGCTACGTCATGCAAATTCGTGTCCTATAGTCCGGGGCTACTGGATTTTGCGATCGGGTAAGTGGATTCTGACCATCACTTGCCCGATGGGCAAGTGAAGTTTTTTTGGAAATTAAAATTACAAAATTACTGTAGGGCATACTTTTTTTTAACTTCCAGGTAGATTTGTGTTTTTCAAGCCGATCTCACAAAGGGAAATCTGTTCAACAAAGTATCGCATTACATTTCATGCCCGACATAAATGCGTGAAATTTTTCCTTTGGAGTTCAGTCCACGCAATCCTCAAGTAAAAATAATGAAATATGACAAGCTCTTCCTAAATAAGAATTATTTATCGACCGCTTTCTTTTGCTTTCCCATAAATTACCAGTTGTAAATTGCGAAAATGAAACATTTTTTCCCTTTGAAACCTCAATGAAAGCTGAAAAGATCTTAAAGTGTTCATTTCACCAGAAATTTGCATAATTTTGTTTACGACGTCACTGATGCGTGACATGGCACTTTCCGCTTTCTCACGCATTCTTTCTGACTAAAACGATTCAGTTAGTTCAATCGCGAAGGGAGGATAGGTTAAAAAAATCGGTGAGGCCAACAATGAATAAGGCCACCAGTGCTGAAGGTAAAAGCTCTAAAAAGGGTCTTGTTTATTCAAAGTCCATGCCGACAATTACTTTTAAATTAAATTATTTTTTAATTCCATTATTTGTAAATTAAATTATTTTCAATTCTTAAAAGACACCGCATTTCGTGGAAAAAAAAAACGAAAAAACCGACAACTTTGCTCAGATCTCCATTCTTACACTAAAATGATTGACAAATTATTCTCTACAGAATGGATTAGAGAATTCTGATGCGTCGTGAAAAAAATTTTACGTTTTTTTTTTTTTTTCACTGATTGAGTTGACGACCCCGGCCTTTCTGAAAAAACTGAAAAAACATGTAACTTTGCTCAGATTTAACGAAAAATTTCCATTCTTGCACTAAATGATCGTCAAATTATTCTCTACATATTAAATAAGAATCACCTGATGTGCCGTGAACATAAAATGTTCGCGTGTTTTTTCCACTAATTGAATTTAAAACTCATTGACTGCGCACGCCCGAAAGTTAACGACAGAACCGAACGGCCAACCAAGCGCACAGTCAGCTATCGCCATAACTCATTTATTACGTATGCGCGCATTCACGAGTTAAAAACATGGTGCCTTGCCGCTAGTAGAATTTTTTTTTATTTTCGAAGACGATCTAGGGTTTGAAAGGCATCAAACTGTCCCTAGAAGAGAAGGTGAACCCTTTTTAGGTATAATAAAAACTCTCATGATCATCTTAACAGATTTTGTGGTAAAAGTACGAAGTTAATTATTTTGTGAGCGGTTCACCCCGGCGAGAGGAATTCCACGTAATTAAGCGAGATAAATAACCAAAGTGATCGATGTTTTTTATAATTCATTCATTCCCTCTTCTTGATCGAAAACCAATGAGTAACGATGGGACGGTCATTAACAAAGAGATTTTGCCTCACTCACCTAGTATAAGGACAGCCTATACAGTCAACTCTAGTCTTTCCGACACCCCGCACAGGACAGGAGCTAAATCTTCGACCTAGAGTTACAAAGAAATAAGTACATGTAACTACCGTTTGAAATGCGGAATTGTGGTCTCAAACTAAACGGTTTTATTATTTTACTCTCGTTACAACGGACATCTTGGACGTACTGAATGGCATATTTATGTTCTTCTTTTTGTTTTGTTTTTTTCATCGACAAACAGAAGAAGAATATATTAGGTCATTCCACGAAGTCCAGAAGGTGTTCATTCCAATCGTCAAAGTTCTTCCGCTGTACTGTATAGTTGCATTACTTTCGTGGTATTTTAGTTGGTTTTTCCACTTTGATTTTCTTGACAGACTTTCACCTTCTTGTAGACTCATACGTTGATATTCCTTCCTCTTTGGCTCGTAACGTTGATGATTGTGACATTTTACAAGTGGAAATCAAGTCAATTTCATCTTACCCCACTATTGCGGAATCCTGCTGTTACGGACACCAAATGACTGCCACTATGGGCATCCCAGTTCAGGATTTTCCTGCCACTGTAGTTGTACCCCCATTTTCTCTTGAGGTCTACCTCCCTGATGCGTTAGTGCCAACAACACTGATTTTCACTCTTTGTGTTTTGAGCCTTATTCGTTGTTGGCTTGCTACATAGTTTCAGTTTCGTTTGCATCGCATAAAAAGAAAATTCGACTTTTTCCTTTTAAATATACAGAGCTTTGCAATTTGAAGAAGTTCGAATTAATTTGAAACAAAAAATTGTTGTTTCTTCACAAATTAAAACCCCTTCTTTAATACCTATAGCTTCAAAATCATATCGAAATGTTCATTTTACAAGATGGAAGTGTAAAGAGTGTACCCTTTGGTTGCACTTATACCATTAACTGCATCAACCGATTGATGAATTAGCCCACACAAGCATATACCTTGTGTGGCTTCAGGCACAAATCGGAACCCTTTGTTTAACACCTATAGCTTCAAAGTCACATACAAATGTTCATCTTACAAGATGGAAGTGTAAATTTTTTACAGGTCAGTTTTAACAAAATCCCAATTTCTGCCTCAACTGATTGAACTTCATGGCTGCCATTATTTGAACATGAGCGACTCAGTCTCCCTCTCCACCAAAGCAAAGTGGCCGTCTCACCACCCCTTCAGTTCTGCACCCTAGTAAAACTAACATCGTTCCTACCCGCTTTTAGAAAACATGATTACCGCCCCACACTGGTTTGCCAGTATATAAGGAAAACCTCCAGGATACTTCTGTTTTCTGTTTCTAGTTAAGACCGCCATGAACAACACAGAGGAAATTCTCTGGATTATCTGTATTGGTACACTAGTTGCCAGTTTTCTTCTTAACACAAGACGAGTTCTACAAGCTACTGAGTTGTGTCAGGAATGTTTGATTCTTCTAAACAACACGGCCCAGGAGCAAGCGGTCGAATTTCTCTACTCAGGCATATACGCTATAATGTTTCGGGCGTATGGCCTTCTTAACGATCACACAAGTGCAATAAACTGCGGTAGAAGACTTCTGAGCTTTTTATGTGGCTTTGGCTTAAGAGCCCAAGAAGGCAAAATAACCATTCAACTGGCAGAATTATATCAACTTCAGAGCAAATACAAAGAAGCTAAAGGGCTTTATAAGAAAGCACTGAGCATCATGATAGAAACAGGCGACAGGAGGGAAGAAGCTCTGTGTTATGGAGACCTAGGAACTGTGTATCATTGCTGGGGTGAATATGCAAAGGCAGAAGAATACCAAAGGAAAGCACTTGCAATAAGAAAAGAAACTGGCGACAAAAACGGAGAGGCCACGTGTTATGGAAACCTGGGAAGTGTCTTTAGATCTCTTGGGGAAAATGGCAAAGCTGAAGAATTCCAAAGGAAAGCACTTACAATAAGAAAAGAAATTGGCGACAGACTTGGGGAAGCTGCATGTTATGGAAACCTGGGAGCTGTGTATCATTCCCGTGATGAATATGCAAAGGCTGAAGAGTACCAAAGGAAAGCACTTGCAATAAATAAAGAAATTGGCGACAAAAACGGAGAGGCCACGTGTTATGGAAACCTGGGAATTGTCTTTCAATCTCTTGGAGAATATGGAAAAGCTGAGGAATTCGAAAGGAAGTCACTTACAATAAGAAAAGAAATTGGTGACAGACAAGGGGAAGCTGCATGTTACGGAAACCTGGGAACTGTGTATCATTTCCGTGCTGAATATCCAAAGGCTGAAGAATACCAACGGAAAGCACTTACAATAAGAAAAGAAATTGGCGACAGAATTGGGGAAGCTGCATGTTATGGAAACCTGGGAACTGTGTATCATTCCCGTGATGAATATGCAAAGGCTGAAGAGTACCAAAGGAAAGCACTTGCAATAAATAAAGAAATTGGCGACAAAAACGGAGAGGCCACGTGTTATGGAAACCTGGGAATTGTCTTTCAATGTCTTGGGGAATATGTAAAAGCTGAAGAATGCCAAAGGAAAGCGGTTACAATAAGAAAAGAAATTGGCAAAAGAGAAGGAGAAGCTGCAAGTTATGGAAACCTAGGAACTGTGTACCATTACCGTGGTGAATATGCAAAGGCTGAAGAATACCAAAGGAAAGCACTTGCAATAACAAAAGAAATTGGCGACAGACAAGGTGAAGCTGTATGTTATGGAAACCTGGGAACTGTGTATCATTCGCGTGATGAATATGCAAAGGCTGAAGAGTACCAAAGGAAAGCACTTGCAATAAGAAAAGAAATTGGCGACAAAAACGGAGAGGCCGCGTGTTATGGAAACCTGGGAAGTGTCTTTCAATCTCTTGGGGAATATGGCAAAGCTGAAGAATTCCAAAGGGAAGCACTGACGATGAGAAAAGAAATTGGTGACAGACTTGGGGAAGCTGCATGTTATTGAAACCTGGGAATTGTGTATCATTCCCGTGGTGAATATGTAAAGGCTGAAGAATATCTTAACAACGCACTTGCAGTACGAAGACAACTAGGCAGCATAAAAGGAGAGGCCTTGTGTTATGGAAACCTGGGAAGCGTGTTTCAATCTCTTGGTGAACATGGAAAAAGTGAAGAATTCCAAAGGAAAGCACTTGCAATAACAAAAGAAATTGGCGACAGAGAAGGTGAAGCTGCATGTTACGGAAACCTGGGAACTGTGTATCATTCCCGTGGTGAATATGCAAAGGCTGAAGAATACGAAAGGAAAGCACTCGCAATAAGAAAAGAAATTGGCCAAAAACACGGAGAGGCCACGTGTTATGGAAACCTGGCAGGTCTCTCTCAATCTCTTGGTGAATATGGAAAAGCTGAAGAATACCAAAGGAAAGCACTTGCAATAAGAAAAGAAATTGGCGACAGAGAAGGGGAAGCTGCATGTTATGGAAACCTTGGAACTGTGTTTTATTCCCGTGGTGAATATGCAAAGGCTGAAGAATATCTAAATAACGCACTTGCAAAACAAAGTCAACTTGGCAACAAAAAAAAAGAGGCCGCGTGTTATGGAAACCTAGGAAGTGTCTTTCAATCTCTTGGTGAATATGGAAAAGCAGAAGAATACCAAAGGAAATCACTTGCAATAAGAAAAGAAATTCGCGACAAAAATGGAGAAGCTGTATCTTTTGGAAACCTTGGAACTTTGTTTCGTTCTCTTGGTAAACATCCTGAGGCTAAACAGTATCATGAAATGGCACTTGACATGAGCAGAGAGATTGGTGACATAAGTGCAGAGGCAGTGTGGCACCTTCAACTTGCATACGACGTCATTTTAGAAGGAAATGTAGGTTTACAAGATCAAATCTTTGCAAATCTCTTTGCAAGCGTTAACAAGTGCGAGAAAATGCGAAGTTTTCTCGGACGTAATGACCAATTTAAGATATCGCTTTTAGAACACCGTAGTCATCCCTATCATTTACTCAGCGCACTGCTTTGTGATAGTGGAAATGAAAAAGATGCAGTTTGTGTTCTAGAACTTGCACGAGCAAGAGCTCTGGCAGACTTAATCTCAGTTCAGCATTCTGCTCAACAACACATATCAGTTAATCCGCAGTCATGGGCTTATCTTGAAAGGATCCTGGAGAAAGAAAGTAACTGTAGTTGTTTATACATTTCATATCTTGGTCAATTTATATTTTTGGGGGTCCTTGAGGGAAACAAACCAATACATTTTCGTAAAATAGACGTCAACGAATGTTTTGTTCACAAGGGATTGGAGAGAAATGCTGATCAGGTTTTTAGTGAGGAAAGCTTTAGAAGGTTGAATGTTCTTTCTCAAGAGCAGTGCGAAGATCGATCATTGTCGCTTTTGAAAGCCAGCCACTCAACACGAGAACCAGCGGAGGAAGGAAGCTTGACAGTTTACCGCCCAGTAGAGGAGGAAGAAGAGGAAAACCTGGAACCCCTTCCCACCTTAGCCGAGCGTTACAAAATGATCATCGCTCCTGTGGCTGACTTTATTAACAAACCTGAACTTGTGATTGTTCCCGATCGCGTCGTGTACAAAGTTCCATTTGCAGCTTTAATGGATGCAAAAGGAAATTACTTATCAGAGGCTTACAGGATCCGCATTGTTCCTTCTTTGACGACTCTTGGGCTCATTCAGAACACTCCAGCAGATTATCACAGTCAGACCGGAGCACTGATAGTGGGTGATCCAGACGTTAGGGACGTGTATTACAAGGGATGCTTTGGGGAACTTTCCCGTTTGCCATCTGCCAAAGAGGAAGCGGAGATGATCGGAAAACTGATCGGAGCTGAGCCTTTGTTAGGGAAGGAAGCAACTAAGGAAGCTGCACTTCAGAATATACACTCTGTAAGTCTGATTCATTTTGCTGCTCATGGTGATGCCGAAAGAGGAGAAATTGCTCTTGCTCCTGAAAACTTAATGGAGCCGGGTACTGCGACCGAGAAAGACTACCTGTTGACAATGGCTGACATTTCACGAGTTCAGCTGCGTGCAAAACTTGTAGTACTCAGCTGCTGTCACAGCGCACGAGGGCATGTTAAAGCGGAGGGAGTTGTTGGAATCGCTCGAGCTTTCCTAGGATCCGGTGCACGCTCAGTGTTGGTGGCCCTATGGGCCATACCAGACGAAGCAACAAAGGAACTGATGAGTCGTTTCTATGAGCACCTTGTTCGTGGGGAAAGTGCCAGTGAGTCTCTTCACCAGGCCATGAAGTGGATGAGAAGTAACGGCTATTCTGATGTGAGGGACTGGGCGCCATTCATGCTGATTGGAGATAATGTGACGTTTGATTTCGGAAAGTAAAGGTTAGTTTTACTATTGAATTATATTATTACCGGCGGGTGCTGAATGCATTGTTTAAGAAAGCTTTCCCATTCTGTTGGAAACGCTTATGACTCTGTAACAGGAGACTAAAGATGCATTGTTATTGGACTATTCGTATTCCGATAATGAATATCATAGGAATAACGGCAATTGAGAAAATAACGCAATTTTTCCGTTCATTCTGCTTTTGAGAGCAAAATAAAAAGAATAACATACTTATTTAGCTTATTCCAGCAACGGAATAGGTAACAAAAGAACATGAGTTCTAAATATTCCTAATAAGCCTTTTCCAGAGATTTTAGGAAATTCATTTTGTGTTGAATAATGCATGTGGGAGACCCCGGAGATAAACTTCATGGTATTCAGTCCGGTTGTTGACTTCTCTGATCACGTGATGGTAGAACAGACTGTTGTTAAGCTGTTTGCTAGATTCTATGCTTTCATGTACAAGTAGTATTGATTTGTGTAAACCTGAATGTCGACTAATGGACATATTTGTACTGTTGCTAACATACCAACTCATGATTCGTTTACAAACAACCTGATCCCTTTAATCGTTATGCCTTCCCCTTTTGTTAGTTATGGGCAATTCCTAGGATTATGTCCAAAAAAGCAGCTTGTAACACTGGCCCTAAAACCAATTACGTTTATCATTTGCAGGTGACTTATCTTGACCGAGGAATACCTGACAAGTTGGAACTTGGCGAGAGGACATCAGTACATTCAACAGTAAACCAAAGAGGACTTTGAACGCTCAATCACTTGAACTGAAGGCAATAACTATCAGTCTGAGACTCCTATTACTTAGAATTTAACTTTATTGTCTGGTTGGAAAGTTATCTGAGCTTGTCAACAAGCAGCTTTAGCTTGGCCAGCATGAAATTGATAACCGTCACTTTAGATTCAAGAACATACTATTTATAATCACGTAATGAGTTTAGTGCTGTTACGAAATTCTCCTGGAAGGGGAACCCTATATAGTTAATCAAAATGGGTAATTGTCCTACCCTTTTAGGGGTCTAAAATGGGGTTGTAATTTGGTACCGTCACCACTTAGAGTTCTCAAACTTTAAACAGTCAAAGTTGTTGTTTTTCTGTCTAAGAAGGTGCAAATAAGGTAGAGACATTGGTTTTTCAAACTTTCACGAATAAATGTGTTTGTTAATCGTCAATCATGCAAAAACAAAAGAGATTCTCATCCTTCTAAGTTTTGCTGCTCCTTTTTATATTTCCAACAGTTTGTCGTGTGTTGATTTGTAATTTTACGTAAAACGTCGATGAATATTTAGTTTGTACATATCGAGTTTTACAGTTTTCATTTTCCAAAGAGGAATAATTAGTGTAGATTTTCAGTGTTAGTCGATAGGTTATTTTTAGCCGTTCTTTTTTTTTCAGTGAAACGAAAGGATGTCACCTGTCAATATCAAATCGAGGAAGCACAAAAAAGTATCTTTTGCTCAGGTGTTAAGTTTGATTTGATGATCCTTTGGAATTCCAACGTTGGAGCAGTGACCTTCAGAGTAGAGTTGCCTCGGACTGATCTATATTCAGTTTGTCGTTAGTACATTTTAACGTTCTTTCTGACTAAGATTTTTTGGTAAATATTGAATAATACAGTTTTTATTTAAATAAGGAAACAGATTCGTGTAGATTTTACAGTAGATTGCTTACGTTTTTCTGAGCTTTTTAAAAAGAAAGGATGTCTGGCTCCACTATCAGAAACAGGGAGCACAAAAGCATTTTGTATAAATGTCAAGTTGTCTCATTATCGTTCTCTGTTATGCTGTTTTCTTAAAAACCCTCTTTAGTGCTAGTCCGGAAAGTTTACATGAAGCAAATGTTGGCCGTCACCAAATGTTTATCGTCGAAAACAATAAGTTTTTTTTAACCTTTGTCCTTTAACTACCAACTGCGTGTCACTGTGTCTATTTTTAATGGATATTTAAACTGACAACTCACACTAGATAAAATACTGTTAAGACGTTTTCATTTAAATGCTCACACTGTAGACCTTAGCCGGAATCGTCCTGGGTGCGACCGGAGGAAATACCCAGTGTTTCATGATGAGAAGCTTGTACTTGAGCTAAAGAAAGTAATAGGTTGTTTTCAAACAGCTGCTGTAAAGTAAGCAAAAAAGCGCATTTTAATGACCTATACGGATGTTAAAATGTAAATATTTATAAATATTTTTGGCGACTCTGCGTGCAAAAGTTTATTAGAGAAAATGCCCAAACAAACGCGTTCATAGTCCTTTTATAAGAATATCTTAAATAGTGTTTTTAAATTTGGATTTACTGATGAAACTTTCTGCAGCTAAGAGAAGAGGTTGTTTGATAGGTTTATTTCATAATAGAATTTGTCAATTGTACGGCTGCCAGAAAACCAACTTACTATGATTTTGCTGAATGAGGTAGAATCTCATGTGCTGCTTATCAAATGTAAGGTATAGTAGGCAAATAAAAAAGTAGTTATTGACTGATTAACCGACTGGATGTATTTAATACACTTGAAAATACAGAACACGGATGCCGGGGATGGGGGAAAGGGATAAATCCCTCGGAGCACCGGTCCCCGCCCTTGACACTATAAGCAGGCCTTGCCCCAATCATCACGGTCATAGAATAGCTTACAAAGTTTTATACGCTCAGGCCTTGTAACCAGGCTGTTCACTGGAAACAAGGATCAATCAAAAGAAGTCTGGGGCACCGAGTCTACCTTTGAACCTTTTGTCGCCGGACAAGTATTAGCCACCCCTCCCTCGGTTAATAATATAAAGGCAAGAATCAACTGCCGTTTTGTCTTACAGACCACAGCCAAGATTTTCTTGAGCTGACTATCTTTGGTGACAACATCAATCAGAGTAAGGTGGGATTAATATATTGATAGAATTTTATTTTTGAGCATAAAGTTAAGGGGAATTTTTGCAGAGCCTCAATTGCTGGCAACAGTAAGTCGTTCATTATGACTGGTTTAACTTGGACCAAGCTCAAAATTAGTCCCTTTTCTTTGTCACCTTGTGTTTTGCATGCGGTTAGATATCCTGCAGAGTGTGTAAGGGAGTGTTCATTATTTATGGGGAGGGAAGGGGGGGGGGGGGGGGAGGGCTGGCAAATGGGGAAACGGGACGTTTGGAACTTTTTGTACCCCTCTCAATGATGAAGGGTAACTCTTCTTGCCCCCCCCCCCCCCTCCTTCCCCAAATGATGCATTTATAGCGAGGCATAAAAGAATTTGAAGACCTTAAGGTTACCCTATACCTTCTGAGGTGTCTCGCGTCCAAGCGATGTAGGGCGTACAGTTTAAACTGTAGATACCTAAACTCCTATATAAAATTAAAGCTCATGGAGCTGGCTATCAAACTATACCAATAATTTTGAAATTAAATGAATTTTCGAATTTTTTACGACCTCTAAATTCGAGCGTCCGAATCACCTTTTTAAAACTACAAGTCAAAGCGAATTTTGTTTTTCGCTAATTTAATTTCCTGCTTAGTTTCCGGACCCGCAGCGCTAAGAAACGTGTCTGTGTTTTGCCATATTCAATCGCAATGAAAGCGGTTATAGAACATTTTCGAAATAGGATGAAAAAAATGTGGAGTGATCGTACAAAAATCGCTCTCGGAGAAAAAATATATCGAAAGACATTTGTTGTTTATATGTTAAACTACCTGCTGTCCAAATTTGAAGGCAAACGAACAAATTCCCTTTGAATTTTAGCTCTTTGAAAGGGCATCTCCGAGTGAAAAATATTGATTCGAGAAAACAGCGCTAAAAATTCGGCAATTCATTTTATTTCAAAATTTTTGGTTTAGTTGGATAGCCAGTTCTATAAGCTTTAATTTGATACAAGGGTGTAGGTATCTACAATTTAAACCGGCCGCCCTACATCGCTTGGACGCGAGACACCTCTGAAGGTATAAGGTAACCTTAAAGCGTTGTTGGAAAAGGAAAAAGAGAAAATGATGGCCCGCATGGAAGAGCTTTTTACTACCTCTGGTATATTAAAAAGATGGGCCAAAGAAGAAAAGTTGTATTTGGGAAGAAACTATTACGTATGTTAATGTACAGGTTGAAGAGATACAGAGTGTAATCACTAGTCTGGAAAATACCACAAGGCAGCTAAAGAGGGTTTTTGTGCAACTGTGGCAGACACTCAAAAAAAAAAAGTGGAGTGAGTGGAAGGCGGAAAAAGGCCAAGAGAAAGGTAAAACAAAGGAAAGAAAACAGAAAAAGACTGTGCCAACCTGCAGCTGTGGAGTCCTTGACTGGGGAAAGTGCAGAAGAAGTTATATTGCCACCGTCAGATGACATAATCTGCCTGCAAGACACTGACAGCCTTCACCTTACCGTTCTAGTGAAAGACCTAGATCAACTTATTTCTGAGGGCGGCCTATCTGTTGGTGCAGCCAGTGAAATCCAAAAATATCTAACAAGCAAATCCGTTGAATGGAACCCATTTGCTGTGTAAATTATTGGTGTGAGATTACATTTTAAAATACTCTTAAGCATTGTTGTATCTTATGGTTTGATATACTGTGGTACCGTACATTAAATGTCATGCGGTTCTAGGAGAATTGAAAAAAAAAAAAAAAATTAATGATATCAACTTTTACCTCTTTTGTCCTCCCCCCCCCCACCCCTCTTCCCCAGATCCAAACTAAAACCTTCCTGACCCCCCCTAAATAGGGGAGTAAACTTCGCTTGCCCCCCCCCCTTCCATTTGCTAGCCCCCCTCTCCATAAATAATGACCACTCCCTAAAGAGTACCATACCTGCAAGATCAGTTAATATGCGTTTTGTGTCAAAACACCGTTCTGAAAGGTTGGTTCCGTTTTAAACAGAAACCCTCAGATCGTGGTACACGGCACAAGACTAGCAAAATACGACTGAAAGAACGACTTTTCAAACTTTACATGCCACTTGCTCTAGATTATCACATGTCATACCGACTGATACACAAATCTCGTTTGTAGACGTAAGAGAAGAGAGAGCGCTCTGAAAACTTGATTGGTTCGACTGCACATACGTTCTGCACATTTCGAGATACTGGGGTTTACTATGGGTAGTGCTCAATAATACAGGGATATTTTTGCACGGTTTAAATCTATGCGGAGAAAGCAGAACGCAGCGAGTGCTCTTGGTGTCCCCAAAGAAAATTGGTGGTAACCACGCATTTTTCAGAGATAATAAAGCTTTAGTTAAAAAAACAAAAGAAAAAAACGCCATACATTGCTTTGTATTTTACTGTTTTTTTTTTAGAATAATTGTTGCTTAATTATATCTAAAAAAAAAAATTCATGGTTACCTCCAATTTTCTTTTTGGATTTCAATAGCCCTTGCTAAGATCTGCTTTCCCCGCAAATTCATAAACCACACAAAAATACTTCGGTATTCGTAGGCACCGTCCTTAAGTACTTTAAATAGTACAAGGAGCGTGTACCATGGTCACCCAAACTGGCAGCACCTCAAAACTTTTCTTGTCACGACACAGTACACTGAGACCATAAAGACTCTTGGAGACGCCTCTTGTAACCAGTCAGGGGCGTAGCTCCCTTTAAGCCAGTAAGCTCGGGCTTACAAACGTTTCGTTGTACATTTATTATGCGAATATTTAAATTTAATAGAACTAGTTGAGGAACTAGTTTCTTGGGTGATTTTGTTAAAAAAACGTAGAGAGAGGTAAATTTTAGACAAAAAAAAGAATTATGTTAACCACATTTGTCAAGCACTGTTATAACCATAGCGTTTTGCGTTTGACTTTACAGCAAAGCGACTGCTGGCCTTACAGGAGTCTCTCGATCAGGTCTTAGTTGTTCAAAGGGCATGTAACTTTATCCAGCGGATAACTCGCTATCCAGCGGATAAAATGTATTGCTTGGAGAACATTTTATCCACCGGATAGCGATTTATCCTCTGGTTACCCGCTCTTTGAACAATCGGGGCCCTGAGAATGCCCAAGTCAGAGAAGAGATGGATAGACGTGCAAAGCTACGAACTTTCTGCGAGAGAAGATGGGCGACTTGGGCTGATGCTTTATATACCTTTCGTGCAGCGTTCCAAGTCCTAGTTCAGGCGCTCGAGATCTTGTCCCAGGATGACGGGGCTACGTATGCTCTATTAAGCCGTTTGATCTTATTATTGCTTTATATGCAGCAGGGCATGTCCTTTCCAACACACTTGCCTTGTCAACTATCTTGCAAGGAAAGAACGTAGATCTCCTCAAGGCAACCCAAGAGGCAAGAGTCGTGATAAATGAATACTGACATGAATACTGACATGAAAACTGACAGAGACGATTCGTCGGTTTGGAAGGATTTGTAAGAGCGGGGGAAACAGAATGATTGCAGCTGAGTTTAAAATTGAGCCATGCATTCCAAGAACAAATGGAAGGTAGCGACACGGGGTGAATGTCGCAGCCACAAACCTACTGGCAAAGAGCTGCGTATCTCCCTCTTATTGATCATCTCATTCAAGAAGCGAACGACAGTTTCGTATCACAGGAGGATCGCTTCCTTGGCCAGTGTCTTCTCTCAACAAAACTACAGAGATTAACCAACGACGTCCAAGATAAGATGTATGCGGAGTACTCGAACAATCTAACCAACAAGAGAGAGTACAATAACGAGGTGATGCGGTGGAAAAACCGTGGCTGCATTCAACTAGAGAATGACCAGCAACTCTGGCTGATACCCTCGACTGCATAAATCCAACTCTTTATCGAAACGTTAACACTATCGTCAGGATCCTTTTCACGATGCTTGTGTCAACTGCAACTCCTGAGCGCACTTTTAGCACGATGCGTAGAGTCAAAATATATCTGCGGGAAACCGTGAAGACAGAACGACTCTCGGCTCTTAATTTTGCTCCGGAATGCACGCGTGTACAACTGAAGGACATGACCATTGACGGGGAGGCCGTGGCTCATGAGTTTTGCGGCAAGAAAAACAAGATCCTAAACTTCGGATTCCAGTAAAACTTGACTTGAGACTGACTTATCTGGGCAATCAGTCCAATAGTACGGGATTGTATTCTACAGTCCGTTATAACTTCAAATTAGATCACAATTACTTGCTGAGAATTCATGACGTGAGGATATTTTATAATAAAGTGCTTTATCTTTTATACAAGCCACCCTCAGCCATAATAAAGTATGAATTGAACAAATCATAGGCCTACTTGACTTTTCCCCTCCCCCCACCCGCGCTACACTCGCGAGGTATGCAACGGAATTACAGACCAATAATGGCTAGCTATCCCCGCACCGTTACTACCCCTACATGACAAAGGTTGCCCATCACGCCACGAATACCCCTACCTGATACCACTTAAGACTACAGAGATAACTAGGTTTAGACCTCCTTATTTTTTTTCGCTTCTTTTTATTCCCAGTCTGTTTTGTGTAACCTATATGTAATTGACGTGCATGTATATGCTCGTTATAGTCTGCATCATGGAAGTATCACGTGCACTCTATTTGGCCGTTAGGGTTTTTGGTGTAAGGAGACAACACGCGCTCTGTATGTTCACGTGATCGTCTCAAGTTAGGATAATTCTACTTTACCAGTGTAATGTTGAAAAGGAATTTTACTGCGCAGCTACAAAAACCTCAAAACGTAGTAAGTACTCCAAACTTGAAAATAATTATTAATTGGAAGTCGAACCTCGGGGCACGAAAGCGAAGAAAACTAGAAAACCAAGCCGATCCAAAGCTGGTAAAAGCATCATTGATCAAAATTCGTAAAGAACATCGAGGCACCCAAAACGGGCTAAATCAATCTCAAGTATCAAGTGCACTATAGCCTTTAGATTGTTTAGTGTTACGAGACATCATGTGCTTTGCATGTTCACGTGATCTTCTCTTGTTAAAATAATTCGTCTTGACCAGAGTCTATTTATTAATGTTGAAAAGAATTTGTATTGTGCGTACAGAAATCTTCAAAAAATTACCTTTAAATTGAAAATCGAAGCACTCCAAACTTGACTGAATAAGAATTGACTCGAAGTCGAACCACGGAACCGTTGGAAAGCGAAGCATGCTATGGTCGAAAAAGCAACATTGACCAAGAATTCGCAAAGGAGGCATCGAGGCACCCAAAACTAAATAAACCTAAATCAGGAAAATGAAGCACAGGGGAACTTGGAAAGAAAAAAAACTCGAAAACGTATCATCGGCAATGTTAAAAAATCAAAGAAAAGAGCGCGAATTAAAAACGAAGCACTCATACTTAAAAATAAAATTCGTAAACTTTAAAACGAATAAGTCTTAAAGCATTAGTGGTTATCGGACACGGATCGAAATCTCAGCGTTCAACTAAAATACCCAATTATCAATACCTAAAACTACTCCAGTAAATTTAGACACGGGTCTTTAGTTATTTCGACCAAAAAGTCAGGGGCCAAGTTTATCTTCTAAGGCCTTCACGCTAATATCGTAACTCGGTGCGACCAGAAAATGCTGGAAAACGTTCGACCGAAAGTTGGAAAAGTTTATTTTGATAGTTATTTTTCTTTACTAGTACCATACAGGTAAGAACGGCAAAAGTAAAACTTCGGTGCTTAGAAATTATTAAATTTTTCGTTAGTTCTAAAAGTAAACGATGTTACAGTCCCTAAAAACATCACTGATGTTTTTGTACCTTTAATATAAGTTATTAAAAAAGTTGCCAAGCGTGAGAATTATGTAAGTAATATTCTTGACAGTATAAAGCTTATGTGATCCAGGTGGGAGCCTGCAGGAAGGAATAAAAACTGTTCCCATTTTGCTCTAAAGATTTCAGTTGATTTTAAAAACCGTTAAAAACCACGTGACAACAGATGACCTTTCAATAAGTTATTGCCATCAAGCTGATGCTAGGTTTTTTTTATGTTGTGTAAATGTTAACAAAGCTAGACAACACACACACACACACACACTAAATTTTCCAAGACAGTAATTTAGGACCAGGCCTTAATTCATCTGAGTGCATTTAATCTGATTTGATATCAGTTCAACAACCCGAATAAACCAATTAACGTTTTATTTTCGAGTCTCAGCCGCTTCGTTTTCGAGCTTTTGGTGTTTCTTTTCAAGTTTAAAGTACTTTTGTTTTCGATCGTTAGCTGCTACTGCAGAAACTTGTTTATTCCGCTACTGTGTGTATTCCGCTCATTCCCGATTGTGACGATTTGTTAAGTGCGGGAGGTATCGAGGTAAGTACAAATAATTTCGAAAGCTTGTTGTGTTGTACGTTTTGTATATATCACCTTAGCGTCACAGCGGTATAACTGGTTTATTCCCAAGGTGCGCATATATCCTGACTTCGTAGTTTCAGGGGTTAAGAATGTTTGCTTTCCTTTTTAACTCGTGAATGCGCTTGCACAATGAACGAATTATCGCTGTGGGCTGAATGTCACTCGCTCGCTCGATAAGCTGTAAACTTTATATAAATTTAATCGGAATTTAATCAAAAGCCAAAAGAGCGTCTGCGAGAGAGGCTGCACTTCGATAGGCGGAACTGCTCGTTTCAACAAACATCAAATGCAAACATGAAAACCTAAAAATTTGAAGGGAACGACTTAAAGATTCAAGGCAATTCCGTGGGTGAAAGTCTAAGGGTAAAATAGGAAACTAAAACTTAAGTTTCGCAATAAATTTCATTCGGGGTCCAGTGTGAGCGATAAGATCAAACACTGAAAGTTTGCTAATGCACAGCGACAATCAGCACAACGCTTGACGTATTTCCATATTTCCGTTCATTTGGATAAAGCCTTTAACAAGATTGAAAGCTTCTTCCGATGTTATAAACGCTGACAGAAGCCGTCGCTTGAACGTTAAAAGGAACATTACCATACTGAAAACAGCAACATTTAAGTCACGTGCTTGGCAACCAAAATCATTCACATGTATCAAGTTTCATTCGGTAAGAACACGGCGCGAGGAAAAAACAAATACGGAGGTTCTTGGAAGAAAAACTGGACGCTTTTTTCTTGTCGATTGACAACCACGTGCACGTAAAACCACCAAGAGAACGTGTACGTCCACCTTTGTGTTGCATCACGTATCGAAAGGATTCAGAGTGCGTGTGTAATTTAATTGTTTTACGTGTTAAGCAAATAACATTATGTACATAATGCATTCCCACAATGCGGTATGGCGTCCACGAATTCTTGTAGCTTAGTTTCATGGGAGTACCACTTTTAACACGGTTACCAGGCTATTCACATCTGCATTCACGAGTTGGCCCACAGGAGGTTTAATTTGATGTTCTGTGTTTGTGTTTTGTTTGTTTGTTTTTACGTGAAATTCGCCCCACAAGTTTCCTTAATATGTAAAACATACTGACTTCATGAAGTCACAATTTCAGTTTCAAGGTTTTTCACTTAAACAAATAATAGCTTTTTCTAAATTTGAGTACTGTGATTTTCCTTTTTCCTTCATTTTTGCTCACACGACATATACAAAACCACTTGATTAAAGTTGATTATGATGAAGCATCGAGTAATGTAATTATCACTTTACTTAATTATCAGCTTTATCGACTTAAATTATGAGCTGTTTCATGAACGGCTGACTTTTCAGCTACTTCATTTTGTATTCGAATGTAATATGTGCTTTGTCAAACTGCAAAACACACCGTATTTTTGCGTTGGTCCGTCGTATGAACACATGCAGTCTTCAAGCGAAATTCTGAAGCAAGTGACGCTCCCACGCGAGAATCCACGCATTTGACGCACCGGGCCTTCGGTCATTCGCGTTAACCGCCGGGAATTTCAAGAGAAAAAAACTATTTGTATTACAGCTTTGAGTACTTCGGTTTCAGAATACGTGTCACCACTGTTTTTTGTCTCTCTTCTATTTTTAGTCATCCTTTTTTAATAATTTCAAGGTGGAAGCTTTGTAAATAAATAAAATTATATATGATAAGTAAAGTCCGTCAAGTATTTGTCAACCCTATATTCAAGTTACGACACACAGTTAAGCTGCCGCTCACTATTCCTTATTCTGTAGGATGCCGATTAATATGCAAGACTAGGATGCTTTGTTTCTCGAGTTTTCGGTGCTTCGTTTTCGAGCCATCGATAGGTGTTTCGTTTTTCCACTTTTAATGACATCATTTGCCAACAATGGGTATTCTTTTCTTTGAGTTTAACGCATTTTTTGTGCTTCGAGTTCTCAATGTTTAGTGCCCACAATAATAAAAGTCCTGTTTTCGCCACCACTGTTAACATTCCGACGACTGCGTAAGGCGACGCTTTATCAAAATAAGTGGCGTCGTGGTAAGTTTCGATATTTTAAGCCTTCGTTTTCTTGTATGCCCTTTATTTATACCATTTGAATATTAAATAGAACTATAATTTCCGTTCTATTGTTGCCGTCAAATAGCAACGCAGTTGTATCAAAATCTTTCATGTGTTTCTCTGCAGAGGGCTGTTTGGTCGTCATTTCTCAAAATTGATAGTTAGCTTCCTTAAATTATTCTATTATTGCAATTTGGTACTTTTTAACTCCATTATAATATATTCTTAATTCTTGAGTTTTTTTAAATTGGTTTTTAGCGGCTGAAAGACTTACCAAATACTTGTATAAGAAAACGTTGAAATGCCCAGAAATGGTATGGACCGGTATGGAACAGCACAGTTTTTCGTGCCTTTTATTAATTAGAAATTTGGAAATCTGAAAAAGACTGCCGATATAAATTATCCCACTTCCCTAACGAAACTAGTGGTGATGTAATGTAACAGAATACTGGCGAAAAGGAACCGATGTTCAAATAATACACAATTTCCTTTACTCTCGTTGCACTGAATTTTAATCTACATGGTTTTTTTTTAGAAAATTTCACCCAAGGCATGGCAGATTCTTTCGGCTCTTGCTCGATTGCGTGTGTTTTCTTTGTAGGGAAAATCCCTTTTTTCACTTATTGTTTTCGGCCTTTCATTTGATCCCACAAGGAACAGAGAAGGGAAGTTCCCTTGGATGATGAGTCGCAATGCTGGACTATTTATATCCTGAGCGGAGAGCTCAGTCATTAACAAGAGTGCAGTCCGACTAAGTTAGTATATTCTTTTAATAATTAATTTTCACTTCATGTTTGTTGTACTGAAGTGTTCTTGAAGTAGCTGAGAACAACACAGATGTAGTATGTGTTTGGATGACAAAAACTGCTGGAAAAATCTCGAACTTCAGACTTGATAACGTAAGAAAGAAAGGCGACAGGCTCAACAGTAACCAACTTTTTATTTTGGCTTGTTGCCGAAAAGTGGGTTGCGTCTTCGGTACAACACCGTGACCGTCATAAAATCAATTTAAATTTTGTTTTATTCGACAGCCTATTTTTATAATAAAAAATAACCTAATTTTTTTGAGTACCTCCTTGGATGTAGCCTCCATCGCAGACGCTCTTTTGGTTCGTCACGCAATCTTTCCTCCCGAAGAAAGGGGAGGGAAGATTGCGTGACGTGCCAAAAGAGCGTCTGCGAGGGACTGGCTATCATGGATGTGTAGGATCAAAAGAAAATGATGGTTTGGAATTGTTGATAAAACAGCTTGCAACAAAAAAGAATAAAAGAGATGCGAACCAAATCAGTGGTTTCTATTATATGAATATTGATACTAACTGCATTATAGCACTTAAAATAACACCTATATAGCGCAATTTCCAATTAAATGTTCAACTGTACTTTACAAAAGTTGTATCAAATGACAAGAAAAATAGAAATATAAAAATTATTCAGCGCCTCATGAAAAACTTACTAGAACAAAAGTGTTTTTACTTGAATTACGAACATGACAGGCTGGTGGACAGGCTGACATGGTTGGTGGTAAGGAGTTTCATAATCTCGGGGCGGCGACCATAGAAGATGATCGGCAAGAGTCTTGGATTATTTGACAGAAGGTATCAAAGTTTCCCCCCCCCCCCTCCCCGCAACTAGGACACTTTATCCTTCCTGGCCCTTGGTAGATTCTAAAAAAAATAACCGTGATCAATTTTGTTCATCACTGGTGTAGAATTCCATTTCCCTGATGTGGTTGGCAGCCTGAGGAAAACTTACGCGAACCCATTTGACATTTGCAATGAAATTACCATTTGATGCTGTAGAAAAGTGAGAACTGTGGGGAAAGCTAAATGAATGAAGAAGCATGTGTCAGTGAAAATACATTGAAAATCTGGTCCCCAGGAACACATTATCGAAAACTTCCTTTCTAGAAAACGCAGGAAATCGGAGGGGGAGCATGCCCCAAGACCCCCCCAGTTGAGGATAATGCTTTCCTCACTCACAAACCACATCCACATGGCGAAATTAAAAAAAATACGATAAATTTGAATTTATCACAATTTACATATTGAAAATCACACGTTTCTACTCATGAGCTGTGTTCATATGGTAAATTACTGCGTGACAAACTGAACATGCAACATTACATTAAAAATACCCCCTCCCCCTCTGGTTGCAACGTGAAACGCCCTACTGGTTTTTGTCAGCCCTGGCTGAGTGATTGGCAAATTCCTGAAGAAAATCCAGCCCTTTGCAGGTGTGTCACAGAGGGGTGTAATTACGATACCGTCACTCAGATCGGCACTGTGAAGACTATTTATTTATTTATTTTTTAATTTAGTTTATTTGACACACACAATTAAGTTACAATGATTAATACATTACAATAATTACAATGGTTACAAATGATTACAAAGTTACAGTGATTAAAGTACAATTAGATAGAAAAGAAGTGGCGAAGGAGCCTAATAAAAACCATGGGGCTTGTAAAACTTAAGTTCCCTCCTAGAGAAATAAAGAAGTTGTGACACAAACAAGATCAGACAGATAAGGAGATAACATATTATGCAAAATCGTAAAAGTAATTAAAATAATATGTTAAACGTTAACATGCTGCCTCAAAGGCAGCCACTTTAAATCATGTAGTATTGGCGTGACATGGTAGAACCAGGGTAGGGAGCATACTCAAGGGAGCACGTATGTATATTTAGCTCCCTGAAGCTTCCAGATGAGACTGTTTGGTAAGCCGTAAGCAAGAAAAATGTAAATACTTCATTACCTCGGCACCAGTAACTAAGCATATATAGGTAGTTTGGCCTCTAACCCCTACCCCCCCCCCCCCCCACCCCTTCCTTTCTATGAGAAAGATATTGCGTGACGAAGATTACGTGACCAGCCAAAAGAACGTCTGAGCAAGCGGCAAAATTAACAGGCAATCTAAAAATGCTTCAATAGGCTAGTAATACAAGACCTTGGAATGCTTAAAGGGAGAAAGGCTTAAAGAAAATGCTTAAAGGGACACATTTTTTGAGTTTCAAGAATTTAAGATTTTGACATATCTGAAATTGCTATTTTAGGTCGATAATTAACAAATGGATATCTTTTCTGCCTGCTTCTAGGTCTGAAAAACTCTTTTCCCCGTTTAGTTTTTCTTATAGATATTTTCCAACTACCGAAGGGGTTATGAGTCGGCGTTTTATTATTCTTAACGGTTTATTAAATGCATTTTGCTAACGGCATATTCACAATCACTGATACGCGTGATTGAACTCTCGAGTTAGAAACATCTTCTGGATTAAATTTACGTTTGAGAGCTCAACTCGTTTCAAAACCGATATTTTTGACATACAATTCAATTATTGGATGTTAAACGTTACGTACCCGTAAACTGGAATGCAACGAATTGCCATAAATAGATTTACAGCTTAAAAAGGTGCACGCACATTGCCGGTTGGATGCATTATAGACTCCCATAATCTTCGAAGACTCAAAGCTGCTATCAGTAGTCGTGGATATAGAATTTCAGGAGTTGATACAAACTAAAGGTCAACTAAAAAACTTAGTGTGTTGCATTCCTGGTTTTGTTCCCTTAGAAACGATAAGTTTCAACAAGTCTTAACATTCCAAAATCTGCTTTTGCCACTTAAAGACGCGAGGCGGAGACTAAGGTTTACGACCATTCACCATTAAGTCGATACAAGCAATTAGCTTTGATCACAGTCTTTGAGCTGAAAGCAGTTTTCTTGGACTATCCTGGGCACTGGTGTGTAGAATCCTTCTTTCAATGCAAATTTGTGTTTTGTGTCAAATAAACATCCTGGGTTTTTTTTTCTGAACGTGAAATGCTCGTTTAAAATTTGTGAATAACGTGTTGTGCCAGACCCACCTTTTACCACCATATGAAATCGACCCGAAACCGTCAAATGATTTTCTTAGAAACGAAATACGTTCAAGTAATTATTTCAAGTGAAGTTTGCGACCGAGGGAAACTTACAAGAATATTTACTTTTCGCAGTGATTTTACTCAGCTCTTGAAATCCGCGGCGGTTATATGGGGGATTATCAGCCGGTTGAATAACTCAGCATGCTTTTTTTGTTGTTTTCATTAATGAATAACTTTGGAAAGACAAGGACACGAACTTATCCTGAAAAATATAAATACACACGAGCTGTCAGTATGGCTTGAATCGCTCTTAAACACTGTTTACATAACCTCTTGGAAATTCTTGTTTTGATGGAGGGTTGAGAAAATCCTCGTTATTCTACGAATTATTTTGTTTCATCCCACAAACTAAAATAAAATGTTTTTCACAATGGGGATACTCATCTAAGTAACGACAGTTTCGTTAATTGTCGCCTAATGAATTTTCAGGGATAACTTGTCATGGTCTTAGAATGTGCAGTTCTAGAATAAAAAATACTCCTCCACGGAAGGTTTTTGTTTTGCACCCCCTCCCCCACCCCATATGGCGCTAAAGTTTTGGCTTTTAAGACCCCCCATCCCTTAAGAATTTCTGATGGCATTCCATGGGATGAATATGGATTTTTTCTGGAACTGCACAATTTAAAATTGGAACATATAATTAAAAGACACAGAGACAAAACACACCGGCCCAGGTCCTTGCTTCCGCGACAGTGATGGACTGAAACGAGAAAATACCGGTGTCGAAATTATACAACACTTTATCGTTGTGAATTTTCCTTTTTATGTGTTGTGAACCGTAAAATAATATTAACGACGGGAAATTTTGGTACGCACCTGCTTATTATGCGTCAAGGTAGATATGCCCCCGGTGTGATATCAATATGTGCGTATGCAATCTCTAGTTTCACTGTTCATTTCTTGACTCTTTCCTTTTTCAAGTTTGGCAGTATCAAAACAATCATTGTACTGGCCGTTTAACAGTTAAGCTTAAAATAACGAGAAACTCAAACGTTCTAAGGTAAGAAACCCCTAAACTCGGGTGCCCAAGCGATAGTCTCTGGCCCGCCAACTTTCCGTTTAATTGTCTTCATTTAGAGCACTACAAAATTTCTTATGGGCATTCCTAGAATAAGAAACGGCCAATTTCTTGAGCTGACGATGCATCTGTCAGCGGTCTGTCAGAGCATCTGTCAGAGTCTCTTTTAACCCTATCAAGACCGGGCTTGTTATCTGGGCTTGTCTTCTGGGGCGGCCGAATTGGTGGTGGGGGGGGGGGGGGGGGGAAGAGGCGGATTCCGTCCCCCACCATAACTTCGGAAGTATAAAAGCTATGACAATGAGACTTGGAGGAGGGATAGTACGTTTCTTTTGAGGTCCGCAACGAGAAGTGATTACATCATATGACGTTGTCATATGATGATTGTCAATGGGCGGCCATCTTTGATCCTGCAACTTGCTAGTTCTGAATTTCCCGAAAACTTCAGGAAAAGTAGCCAGAACCAATAAAGGAACACAAATACGGACTAAAATTAAAAACGTTACAGAAAGAAAAGTAATTTTCCTTCATTTTAAAAACGGATTTTCTCAGTGAATTGAAAAAATGGCCTTTCAAAACAACAACATCAAAGTCAATGAGCAGTGCAGTAACCGACAACATCAAATTGTTCTCAGATAAATTTCCAGGCCGTTTGCTCAAATATTAAAATAGTTAAACTCGTACCATGCAAAGCAAGCGTAAACTCACCAGCAAGCCAGGTTTTGTGGATTTGAGTTGTTTTTTTTAGATGTTTTCGAAGCGTCCAATGTCAGTCGAATGGTGTCTTGACACACAGTTTAACATGGCGCCTTGCCGCGAGTAGTATTTATTTTTATTTTCGAAGACGATCTAGGGTTTGAAAGACGTCAAACTGTCCCACGAAAGAAGGTGAACCCTTTTAGGTATAATAGGAACTTAAAAGTGTCCAATGACAGTTGTATGGTTTATTGACTCACAGTTCAATTAGCGTTGCGGTTACCTCCCCATACCACATTAAACTGCGAAGACTTTTTGGTCTATCTGTAGTGGAATCCAATCAAATTGCAGGACGCCATCTTGGATTGCTTGTGCGGCTATCCATAGTGCTTACCAAAAGGAGAAACATTTGGGCATGGCACCCCTCTCGGGTGGACCCCACTATTGCGGGATATCGCTTTTACAGACACCAAAACACTGTCCAGATGGTGTTCGCTATAACTAGAGTGGACTGTATCTATAATCTTTTTACATCAGCGATTGTAAAAATTGTTCGTGATACGAAGAGAATCTAAAATATAAAAGGATTTCCAGTGAATGGTCTTAATGCCATATGCTTCAGTGTATTTCACTGAGTGTCCACATCACAGTAGCATGCTAACACCGAGCCAAAAGGCTTTGGTAATTTGAAAAGATGTAGTATAGTAACTTAAAGGTTGTATCCTCATGAGAGGTTTCCCTTGACCACATCAAGAATGTGTGTGGGAATCAGTATAATTAGGTGAGAAGTTAGAACTTCCTGCTTCCCACATCTTTTATTTTTGGTTCTGTCCTTTCCTTTATTTTTCTTGCTTCTTCATTCTTTTTCTGCTGGAAAAACGTTTGTTTCTCGCACTTTAACCCTGCCACTTTGGGTATCCTACTGCAGGATGTTTCCTGCCACTGTAGTTGCACCCCCGTTTTCTCCAGAGGCCTACCTCCCTGATGTGTTAGTACCAACAACACTGATTTCACTGAATGTGTTTTGAGCCTTATTCTTTGCCGGCTTGCTACATAGTTTCAGTTTGTTTGAATTCATCTTTGTTTTGGATAGTTACTAGTACTTTTGTACTCTTAGCTGCTTCCATAACACAATAACAAATCTCTCAACAAATCAGTACTGCATGATGGGTTGCTATCTCACAGTGCTTACAGATAATTATGGATTGCCAAATTTAGAGTCAAAGGGGACGAATGACTCATCCTTTTCGTTTGCCAGTCTTTAATTTTCAAATCATGATTTAGGAGATTGTATAAAGTGTTGAAAAGTAGCTGACAGTCTGGCTACTGAAGTCCAATTAATATCTAACGTAGCCTGATCTGTTCAAGTCCTACCCTTTTAGTCCCACCCATCTGCACATAAACACAACTATCCATTAAACTGGTTTCCCCCATAGCCTGGCTAGTTTCAAATAAGTTTATTTAAGACTCTACTCTCTAAAACGTAGCAATATATTGGGCTTATACAAAACTGTTTTAGTCACGAGCTCAACTATAGGATAACAAATCAAGTATCCACCTCTGTCGTCTCTAATTAAAAATATCAGAAAAGTTCTAAATAAGATTTAAAAGATACATAAGCTAAGCTTCCCTTTCATCAATTCAGTCTGAAGTTTACGCAATCTGCTCTCGCACATTGCATGAAACGAATGTTCGACTTTTTCCCATGAAATACATGAAGCTTCGCAATTTGAAGAAGTTCGAATTAATTTAAAAAAATCAAAACCCTTTCTTTAATACCAAAAGCCTCAAAATCATATCGAAATGTTCATTTTACAAGATGGAAGTGTAAAGTGTGTACCGTTCGGTTGCACTTATCCCATTTACTGCATCAACCGATTGGTGAATTAGCCTACACAAGCATATACCTTGTGTTGCTTCAGGCACAAATAATCGATAGCCTTTGTTTAACACCGTCCAATAGCTTCAACATCACATACAAATGTTCATCTTACAAGATGGAAGTGTTAATTTTGTACAGTTCGGTTGTACGTATCCCAGTTTCTGCCTCAACGGATTGAACTTCATTGGCTGCCATTTTTTGATCATGAGCGACCAAGTCTCGCTCTCCATCAAAGCCAAGTGGCCGTCTCACCACCCCTTCATTTCTGTCCCCTAATAAAACTAACATCGTTACTACCCGTTTTTAGAAAACATGATTACCGCCCAACCCTGGTTTGCCAGTTTAAGGAAGACCCTCAGAATACTTCTGTTTTCCGTTTCTAGTTAAGACCGCCATGAACAACACAGAGGAAATTATCTGGATTGGTACACTAGTTGCCAATTTTCTTCTTAACACAAGTCGAGTTCTACAAGCTACTGAGTTGTGCCAGGAATGTTTGATTGTTCTAAACAACACAGCCCAGGAGCAAGTGGTCGAATTACTCTACTCATGCGTATACGCATTGTTGTTTCGGGCGTATCACCCTAACGATCACACAAGAGCAATAAACTGTGGTAGAAAACTTCTGAGCTTTCTTCGCGGCTTTGGCTTAAGGGCCGAAGAAGGCAGAACAACCTTTCAACTGGCAGAATTATATCAACTTCAGAGCAAATACAAAGAAGCAAAAGGGCTTTATCAGAAAGCACTAAGCATCATGATAGAAACAGGCAACAGGAAGGGAGATTTAGCTGCATGTTATGCAAACCTGGGAAGGGTCTTTCAATCTCTTGGTGAATATGGAAAAGCTGAAGAATACCAAAGGAAAGCACTTGCAATAAGAAAAGAAATTGGCGACAGAGAAGCGCAAGCAGCATGTTATGGAAACCTGGGAACTGTGTATCTTTCCCTCGGTGAATATGCTAAGGCTGAAGAATATCTAAACAACGCACTTGCAATACAAACAAAACTTAGGAACAAAGAAGGGGAGGCCGCGTGTTATGGAAACCTGGGAGCTGTGTATCACTCCCGTGGTGAATATGCAAAGGCTGAAGAGTACCAAACGAAAGCACTTGTAATAATTAAAGAAATTGGCGACAGAGAAGGAAAAGCTGCATGTTATGGAAACCTGGGAACTGTGTATCACTCCCGTGGTGAATATGCAAAGGCTGAAGAGTACCAAAGGAAAGCACTTGCGATAAAAAAAGAAATTGGTGACAAACACGGAGAGGCCACGTGTTTTGGAAACCTGGGAAATGTCTCTCAATCTCTTGGTGAATATGGAAAAGCTGAAGAATACCAAAGGAAAGCACTTGCAATAAGAAAAGAAATTGGCGACAAAAACGGAGAGGCCACGTGTTTTGGAAACCTGGGAAATGTCTCTCAATCTCTTGGTGAATATGGAAAAGCTGAAGAATACCAAAGGAAAGCACTTGCAATAAAAAAAAAAATTGGCGACAGAGAAGGGGAAGCTGCATGTTATGGAAACCTGGGAACTGTGTATCACTCCCGTGGTGAATATGCAAAGGCTGAAGAATATTTAAACAACGCACTTACAATACAAAGAAGACTTGGGCACAAAGGAGGAGAGGCCGCGTGTTATGGAAACCTGGGAAGAGTCTCCCAATCTCTTGGTGAATATGGAAAAGCTGAAGAATACCAAAGGAAAGCACTTGCAATAAGAAAAGAAATTGGCGACAAAAACGGAGAGGCCGCGTGTTATGGAAACCTGGGAAGTGTCTCCCAATCTCTTGGTGAATATGGAAAAGCTGAAGAATACCAAAGGAAGGCACTTGCAATAAGAAAAGAAATTGGCGACAGAGAAGGGGAAGCTGCATGTTATGGAAACCTGGGAAATGCGTATCATTCCCGTGGTGAATATGCAAAGGCTAAGGAATATCTAAACAACGCACTTGCAATACAAAAAAAACGTGGGAACAAAGAAGGAAAGGCCGCGTGTTATGGAAACCTGGGAAAAGTCTCTCGATCTCTTGGTGAATATGGAAAAGCTGAAGAATACCAAAGGGAAGCACTTGCAATAAGTAAAGAAATTGGCAACAGAAATGGGGAAGCTGTATGTTATGGAAACCTAGGAACTTTGTTTCGTTCTCTTGGTAAACATGCTGAAGCTAAACGGTATCATGAAATGGCACTTGACATAAGCAGAGAGATCGGTGACATAAGTGCAGAGGTAGTGTGGCACCTTCAACTTGCATACGACATCATTTTACAAGGAAATGTAGGTTCACAACATGAAACATTTTCCAATCTCTTTGCAAGTATTAACAAGTGCGAGAAAATGCGAAGTTTTCTCGGACGCAATGAACAATTTAAGATATCGCTTATAGAAAATCGCAGGGATTCCTATCATTTACTCAGCGCACTGCTTTGTGCTAGTGGAAATAAAAAAGATGCTGTTTGTGTTCAAGAACTTGCACGAGCCAGAGCTCTGGCAGACTTAATATCAGTTCAGCATTCTGCTCAACAACAAATATCAGTTAATGCGCCGTCCTGGGCTGATATTAAAAGGATCCTGAAGAAAGAAAGTAACTGTAGTTGTCTATACATTTCATACCGTGATCAATTTATGTTTTTGTGGGTCCTTGAAGGAAACAAACCAGTACATTTTCGTGAAATAGACGTCAACCAATGCTTTCTTAACAAGGAATTGGAGAGAGATGCTGATCAGGTTTTTAGTGAGGAAAGCTTTAGAAGGTTTAATGTTCTTTCTCAAGAGCAGTGCGAAGATCGATCACTATCGTTTTTGAAAGCCAGCGACTCAACACTTAAACCAGCCGAGGAAAGAAGCTTGACAGTTTACCGCCTAGTAGAGGAGGAAGAAGAGGAAAATCTGGAACTCCTTCCCACCCTAGCGGAGCGTTACAAAATGATCATTGCTCCTGTGGCTGACTTTCTTGACCAACCTGAACTTGTGATTGTTCCTGATCGCGTCTTGTACAAAGTTCCATATGCAGCTTTAATGGATGAAAGTGGAAATTACTTATCAGAGGCTTACAGGATCCGTATTGTTCCATCTTTGACGACTCTCGGGCTCATTCAGGACAGTCCAGCAGATTATCACAGTCAGACCGGAGCACTGATAGTAGGCGATCCAGACGTTAGGGACGTGTATTACAAGGGATGCTTTGGGGAACTTTCCCGTTTGCCATCTGCCAAAGAGGAAGCGGACATGATCGGAAAACTGATCGGAGCTGAGCCTTTGTTAGGGAAGGAAGCAACTAAGGAAGCGGTTCTTCAGAACATACACTCTGTAAGTCTGATTCATTTTGCTGCTCATGGTGATGCCGAAAGAGGAGAAATTGCCCTTTCTCCTGAAAGCTGGATGAAGCCTGGGACTGCGACCGAGAAAGACTACTTATTGACAATGGCTGACATTTCAGGAGTTCAACTGCGTGCAAAACTTGTAGTACTCAGCTGCTGTCACAGCGCACGAGGACATGTTAAAGCGGAGGGAGTTGTTGGAATCGCTCGAGCTTTCTTAGGATCCGGTGCACGCTCAGTGTTGGTTGCCCTGTGGGCCATACCAGACAAAGCAACAAAGAAACTGATGAGTCGTTTCTATGAGCACCTTGTTCGTGGGGAAAGTGCCAGTGAGTCTCTTCACCAGGCCATGAAGTGGATGAGAAAAAATGGCCATCCAGATAAGGGGGACTGGGCGCCATTCATGCTGATTGGAGATAACGTGACGTTTGATTTTCGAAAGTAAAGGTTAGTTTTACTATTGAGTTATATTATTAGGGGTTCTAAATGAATTATTCACTTGAAACCAGCAATTATTTATTAGTTATTTAACAGTTATTGCATGAGCTCGCGTTGGATATGAGATGGTAAATAGGCAACGAGGCGCGAAGCGCCTAGTTGGCTATAACTAATCTCATATCCAAGAAGCGCGAATGGAATAATTGTTTCATTAAATTCTCCGCGTTTGGATATTGGTGTTGAAGTTTACTGAATTTTTATATTTTAAGAAAAAATTTCCTTTTAATTAAAACGACCGGATGTTGAGGCAACCTCCGACCAAAACGCGCGAAACGTAATGATCACATGACACGCGCAGCTCTTTGCAAACGGAGTTGAATGAAAAATCGAAAGCGAAGAAAATCGGACACAGTCGGACATCTAAAATTCAAGAAACGTTTAAATGTACGAATAACAACCTTTCTGAGACTAGCATTCAAGTGCTTTTGAAGTTCCAGCTCATCGAGGAGCGTAATAGTTGTGCACATTTGAGGAAATGGTTTGCTGTGTGGTGCCGAGCGAAGGAAGAGATCAGGGCAAGGACGGCTTCTCTCATGCTGAACTGAATTCCTCGCGGACGATTTAAAACACTTCAGGCAAGTCCAAGTGTACGAGGTACAACCTCACTGAGACAAGCATTCAGTGCAAGTTTTTAAACTTCAAGCTTATTTGAGAAGCGTAAGAGCTGTGCATATTGGTGGAAATGTTTTGCTGAGTGGTGCCGAGCGACGGAAACGAACATTATGGCCGCCGCTCGTACGGATTTCATGCATGAACTTTTCCTGAAGTCCTCGTAAATGCGTAAAAACGTAAAGGCAGGCATAAAGCTCTTCCTAAGAAATTTCTTCGGTTGGCTTTAACCTCTTACGGCCAGGATTTGCAAGCCATCCTGAAATTTCTGTTGTGAAATTTCTATTGTTGTTGTTATGTGATCTAAAATCCGTAAAATCCTACAATTTTGAAGATTTTAAAGGAAACTTCAGAGGTACGTACTATTAAATAGTGTCATACCGAACTTTGTGGCTTTTATTGTTGTTATATTGAGATGGCATTGTTTGGTATTTCTTTCTTTCTTTCTTTCTCTTTTTTTTTTCTACATATTTCCGAAGAAACTTTCGCTTCCCGCCGAAAAAAAATTAGCTTAGCGACAACTGGGGCATTCGTTTTCCATATAAGGTCAAACTACGGTATATGAGTTGATAACCGAGATTTACTGAACCCATCAGAACGCTAGAAATGCAATATCCGAGGCTGGGAATTTAATAATGTCATTTATTCCAACAACGGAACTGGTGAGAAATAGGTTTAGTAGATAATCCTAATAATCCTTTTTCAGAGTTGTGATAGGACCATTTTTTACTTAGTAATGCGTGTGGGAGACGCAGGAAATAGTCCACTTGATTGTGCAGTATTCTGTTGTAAGGCTGTTAGCTGGGTTCTATGTTTCAATGTATACAGAGACGAATTATTGTTGATTTGTATCAACCTGAAAGTCGACTAATGGACATGTTTATTAAGTTTGTGCTGTTGTTATCAGTCCAACTATTCGTTTAGGGAACAACCTGGTCCCTTTAATCGCTATGCCCTCCCCTTTTCGATAGTTATACGCAAGGGCGAGAATTATGTCCAAAAAAACAGCTTGCAACACTGACCCTAAAACCGATTATGTTTATCATTTGCAGGTGACATATCTTGACCGAGGAATACCTGACAAGCTGGAACTTGGCAAGAGGACATCAGTACATTTAACAGTAAACCAAAGAGGAGTTTGAACACTCAATCACTTTAAGCTGAAGGCAATAACTATCAGACTCTTATTACTTAGAATTTAATTTTATTGTCTGGTTGTAAATTAAGTTATCTAAGCTTGTCAGCAAGCAGCTTTAGCTTGGCCAGCATGAAATAGATAACGGTCTCTTTAGATTCAAGAACAGACTATTTTACAATCACGTGATGAGTTTAGTGCTGTTACGAAATTTTTTCCTGGAAGGGGAACCCTGCATAATTAATCAAAATGGGTAATCGTTCTTCCCTTTAGGAGTCTAAAATGGGGTTGTAATTTGGTACCGTCAGCACTCAGAGTTTCCGAACTTTGCACAGTCAAAGTCATTGTTTTTCTGTCTTAGAAGGTGTAAAAAAAGGTAGAGACATTGGTTTTTCAAACGTGTTTGTCAATTATTTTGCTGCTCCTTTTTATATTTCCAACAGTTCGTCGTGTGTTGATTTGTAATTTTACTTAAAACGTCGATGAAGATTAAGTTTGTACATATCGAGTATTACAGTTTTCATTTTCCAAAGAGGAAAAAGTAGTGTAGATTTTCAGTGTTTGTCGATGGGTTATTTTTAGCCGCTTTTTTTTTTTCAGTAAAACGAAAGGATGTCACCTGTCACTAACAAATACAGGAAGCACAAAACGTATTTTCTACTTATGTCTTAAGTTTGATTTGATGATCCCTTGGAATTCTAACGTTGGTGCAGTGATCTTCAGACTAGAGTTGCCTCGGACTGATCCGGCTATATTCAGTTTGTCGTTAGTACATTTTAACGTTTTTTACTAAGATTTTTGTGGTAAATATTGAATAATGCAGTTTTTATTTCATAAAGGAAACAGATTTGTGTAGATTTTGCAGTAGATTGCTTAAGTTTTGCTGAGCTTTTTTAAAAGAAAGGATGTTTAGCTCCACTATAAGAAACAGGGAGCACAAAAGCATTTTGTATAAATGTCAAGTTGCCTCATTAACGTTCTCTCTTATGCTGTTTCCTTAAAAACCCTCTTTAGCGCTAGTCCGGAAAGTTTACATGAAGCCTGTTTTGGCCGTCACCAAACTGTTTATCGTCAAAAACAAATTTTTAAACGTTCGTCCTTTAACTACCAACTGCGTGTCACTGTGTCTATTTATAATAAAATACCGTTAGAAAGTTTTTATTTAAATGGTCACACTGTAGACCCTAGACGGAATCGTCCTGGGTGCGGCTAGAGGAAATACCCGGTGTTTCATGATGAGAATCTTCTACTTGAGCTAAAGAAAATAACAGGTTGTTTTCAAACAACTGCTGTAAGGTAAGCAAAAGAGCGCTTTTCAATGACCTGTACGTTAAAATGAAAATGTGTAAATATTTAGAAATTTTTTTGGCAACTCTGCGGGCTAAAGTTTATTAGAGAAAATGCGCAAACAAACGCGTTCATAGTCCTTTTATAAGAATATCTAGAATAACGTCTAATTTGGATTTACTGATAAAACTTACTGTAGCTAACAGAAGTAGTTGTTTGATAGGTTTATTTTATAATACAATTTGTCAATTGTACGGCTGCCAGAAAAACAGTTTACTATGATTTTGCTGAATGAGGTAGAATATCATGTGCTGCTTATCAAAGTTAAGGTATAGTAGGAAAATGAAAAGTAGTTATTGACTGATTAACTGACTGGCTGTCTTTAATGCACTTGAAAATACAGAACACGGAAGCCGGGGATGGGGGAAAGGGATAAATCCTTCGGAGCACCGGTCCTCGCCCTTTACACCGTAAGCGGGCCTTGTCCCAATCATGACGGTCATAGAATAGCTTACAAAGTTTTATAAGTTTAGGCCTTGTAATCAGGGTGTTCACTGGAAACAAGGATCAATCAAAAGAAGACTGGTGCAGAGAGTCCACCTTTGAAATTCTTGTCGACGGACAGGTATAAGTCACCCCTCCCTCGGTTAAAAATATAAAGGCAAGATTTCTCCTACAGACCACAGTTAAGGTTTTCTTGAACTGACTATCCTTGGTGACAACACCAATCAGAGTAAGGTGGGATTAATATTTTATTTGGAATTTCATTTCTGAGCATAAAGTTAAGAGGAATTTTTGGAGAGCCTCGATTGCTGGCAACAGTAAGTCGTTCATTGTACCTAGTGAAGAGAGGATGAGGTTCTTGATCAGGTATAACTTGGACCAACCTCAAAATGAGTCCCTTTTTTTTCGTCACCTTGTGTTTAGCATGCGTTAAGATATTATGCAGAATGCGTAAAAAGTACCGTAACTGAAAAGTTTAAGTGTGTTTTATGCTAAAACACCGTTCTGAAACGTTGGTTTTGTATTAAACAGAAACCCTCAGATCGTGGTACACGGCACAACAATCGCTAAATACGACTGAAAGCACGACTTTTCAAACTTATGGCACGTGCTTTAGATTAATCACGTATCATGCCGACTGACACAAATATTGTTCGTAGACGTTAGCGAAGAGAGAGCGCTTTGAAAACCTGATTGGCTCGAGATTCGAAATTTGTACTGAAGTACTTTAAACAGCAAAAGGAGCGTGTAGCATATAGTCACCCAAAATACAAACACTTTTAAAACTCTCCTCGTCACGACACGCTACACTGAGACGCCTCTTCAACCAGTTACCCCCGCACCGCTACTACCCCTGCGTGATACCACTAAAGACTACAGAGATAGATTAAGGCCTTCTTTTTTTCGCTTCTTTTTATTCCCAGTCCGTATATGCTCGTCATAGCCGGCATTATAGAAGTCAGATCACGTGCCCTCTATTTAGCTGTTCATTAGAGTGTTCGGTTTTACGAGTTACCATGTGCTTTGCATGTTCAAGTGATCGTTTCATGTTAATATAATTGTATTTGAACAGCGTGTATTCACTAATGTTGAAAAGAAATTGTACTGCGCACCACAACCTCAAAAATTACGCAATTCAAAATCGAAGGACTCCAAACTTGAAATAAGAAATAATTCGAAGTCGAACCACGGAGTTGGAAAGCGGAGCATGCTAAGGTTGAAAAAGGAACAATGACCAAGAATTCGCAAAGGAAGCATTGAGCCACCCAAAACTAAATCAACCTAAATAAGGAAAATGAAGCACCGTGGAACTTGGAAAGGAAAAAACTCGAAAACGAATCATCGGCAATATTAAAAAAAAAAAGTACTCAATTGAATAAAAAAACGAAACACTCAGACTTAAAAAACATAATTCGTCAACTTTAAAACGAATAACTCAGCATTAGGGGTTATCGGACACGGATCGAAATGTCAGCGTTCTAAATACCTAATTATCAATACCTAAAACTACTCAAGTAAATTTAGACACGGGTCTTCAGTTATTTCTCCCAAAAAGTCAGGGGCCGGCTTTATCTTCTAAGGCCTTCACACTAATATCTTGACTCGGTGCGACCAGAAAATGCTGGAAAACGTTCGACCAAAAGTTGAAAAAGTTTAATTTGATAGTTTTTTTTTCTTTACTAGTACCATACAGGTAAGAACGGCAAAAATAAAACTTCGGTGCTTAGAAATTATTAAATTTTTCGTTAGTTCTAAAAATAAACGATGTTTTGTACTTGAACACAGTCCCTAAAAACATCACTGATGTTTTAGTACCTTTAATATAAGTTATTAAAAATGTTGCCAAGCGTGAGAATTAAGTAAGTAATATTCGTGACAGTATAAAGATTATGTGATCCAGGTGGGAGCCTGCAGGAAGTAATAAAAACTGTTCCCATTTTTTACTCTAAAGATTTTTAAAAGCAACCGTGAAAGACCACGTGACAACAGATGACCTCTCTAACCCTTTTAATTTCTAAAAGTTATTGCCATCAAGCCGATGCTAGAGTTTTTTTTTTATGTTGTTTAAAATGTTAACAAAGTTAGAAAACACCCAACATACACACACACTAAATTTTTCAAGACAGGAATTTAGGACCAGGCCTTAATTCATCTGTGTGCATTTAATCTGATCTGATATTAGTTCAACAACCCGAATAAACCAATGAACGTTTCATTTTCGAGTCTCAGATGCTTCGTTTTCGAGCTTTTGATGTTCCTTTTTAAATTTATTGTGCTTTTGTTTTCGATCGTTAGCTGCTACTGCAGAAACTTGTTTATTCCGCTACGTTGTGAATTCCGCTCATTCCCGATTGTGACGATTTGTTAAGCCGTGCGAGAGGTATCGAGGTAAGTACAAATAATTTCGAAAGCGTGTTGTTTTGTATGTTTTGTATATATCACCTTATATCAATTTAATCGGAATTTAATCAAAAGCCAAAAGAGCGTTTGCGAAAGAGGCTACACTTTGATAGGCGGAACTGCTCGTTTCAGCAAACATCAAATGCAAACATGAAAACCTAAAAATTGGAGGAAACGAATTAAAGATTCAAGGCAATTCCGTGGGTGAAAGGCTAAGGGTAAAATAAGAAACTAAAATTTAAGCTCCGCAATAAATTTCATTCGGGGTCTAGTGTGAGCGATAAGAACTATTCACCAGAACAAATGTAAACACTGAAAGTTTGCTAATGCCCAGCGACGATCAGAGCAACGCTTGACGTATTTCCATATTTACGTTCATTTGGATAAAGCTTTTAATCTTCTTTCGATGTTATAAAACGCTGACAGAGGCCGTCGTTTGAACGTAGAAAGATATCAGCAAGGTTTAAGTCACATGCTTGGCAACCCGCGAGGAAAAAACAATTACGAAGGTTCTTTGAAGAAAAACTGGACGCTTTTTTTTGTCGATTGACAACCACGTAAATCCATCAAGGAACGTGTTAAGCAAAGAACATTGTGTACATAAATTAATGCATTCCCGCAATGCGGTATTGCGTCCACGAATTCTTGTAGTTTAGTTTCATGGGAGTATCGCTTTTAACACGGTTACCAGGCTATTCACATCTGCATTCACGAGTTGGTTCACAGGAGGTTTAATTTGATGTTCTGTGTTTGTGTTTTGTTTGTTTGTCTTTCGTGAAATTCGCCCCACAAGTGACCTTAATACGTAAAACATACCGACTTCATGTTCACGGAAGTCACAATTTCAGTTTCAATGTTTTTCAAGTAAACAAATAATAGCTTTTTCCAAATTTGAATACTGTGATTTTCCTTTTTCCTTCTTTTTTGCTCACACTACATATACAAAACCACTTGATTAAAGTTGATTATGATGAAGCATCGAGTAGTGTAATTATCACTTTACTTAATTATCAGCTTTATCGACGTTAATTATCAGCTGTTTCATTTTTGAGCTGAACGGCTGACTTTTCAGCTACTTCATTTTGATCAGTCAAATGTTATATGTGCTTTGTCAAACTGCAAAACAGACCGTTTTTTTGCGTTGGCCCGTCGCATGAACACCCACAGTCTTTAAACGAAAGTTTGAAGCGAGTGAAGCTCCCACGCGAGAATCCACGCAATTGATGCCTCGCGCCTTCGGTCATTCACATTAACCGCCGGGAATTTTCAAGAGAGAAAAACTATTTGTGTTTCAGCTTTGAGTACTTCGGTTTCAAAATACGCATCACCACTGATTTTTGTCTCTCTTCCATATTTAGTCATTTCTTTCTTTTTGTTTTAATAATTTTAAGGTGGAAGCTTTGTAAATAAATAAAATTATATATTATTATATATGATAACAATAAATTAAAAATATATATACCGTCTAGTATTTGTCAACCCTATATTCAAGTTACGACACACAGTTAAGCTGCCGCTCACTATTCCTTATTCTATAGGATGCCGATTAATCTGCAAGACTAGGATGCTTTGTTTCTCGAGTTTTCGGTGCTTCGTTTTCGAGCCATCGATAGATGTTTCGTTTTTCCACTTTTAATGACATCATTTGCCAACATTGGGTATTCCTTTTTTTGAAATTAACGCGTTTTGTGCTTCGAGTTCTCAATGTTTAGTGCCCACAATAATAAAAGTCCTCTTTTTCGCCACCACTGTTAACATTCCCACGACTGCTCAAGACGAAGTTTTATCACAGTAAGTGGCGTCGTGGTAAGTTTTGATATTTTAAACCTTCGTTTTCTTGTATGCCCTTTATTTATACCATTTGAATATTAAATAGAACTATAATTTCCGTTTTATCGTTGCCGTCAAATAGCAACGCAGTTGTATCAAAATCTTTAATTTTCATGTGTTTTCTCTGCAGAGGGCTGTTTGGTCGTCATTTCTTTTGTTAGTTAGCTCCCTTAAATTATTCTATTATTGTAATTTGGTAGTTTTTAACTCCATTATAATATATCTTCTTTTTTTAAAATTCGTTTTTTAGCTATTAAGCGCTATCCTCGTGGAAGACTTTAATTACCAAATATCTTAATTTATAAGAAAACGTCGAAATATGTAGACATAATATGGAACTGCACAGTTTTTCGTGCCTTTCATTAATTAGAAATTTGGAAATCTGAAGAAGAGAATGCAATATAATTATCAACACTTACCTAACGAAACTAGTGGTGATGGAATGTAACAGAATACTAGCGAAAACGAACCGAGGTTCAGATAATACATAATTTCCTTTACTCTCGTTGTACTGAATTTCAATCGATATCTACATGTTTTTTTGAAAATTTCACCCAAGGCATGGCAGATTCTTTCGGTTCTTGCTCGGTTGCGTGTGTTTTCTTTGTTGGGAAAATCCCTTTTTTCACTTATTATTTTCGGCCTTTCATTTGGTCCCACAAGGAACAGAGAAGGGAAGTTCCCTTGGATGATAAGTCGCAATGCTGGACTATTTTATATCCTGAGCGGAGAGCTTAGTTTGTGGAGTTAATTTTTGAGTAAAGTGGATATTTAAACATTGACTCTGAAAAGTCCCGTGGGGACGAGCCAATAAAGTATGTATGAATGTATTTTTAGCACGCAGAGGTATTTAATATATTTAAATAAATAAAGTCGAGTAAAAAGACTTGGTTTTTGGGTCACAACTCACTTTGACTCTACTCATTTAGGCGTGTATTCAAAAACCTTTTTCTCCATCACTAGCTTATTGTCAAAAACAGCTCACATCACCAAAAATAATGACGTCACAGCGGTACAACTGGCTTATTCCCAAGGTGCGCATGTATCCTGGCTTAGTAATTAAAGGATTAAGAATGTTTGTTATCCTTTTTAACTCGTGAAGGCGCTTGCGCAATGAACGAGTTATCGCTGTGGGCTGAATGCTCGATAAGCTGTAAACTTTATATCAAATGATTTAATCGAAATTTAATCAAAAGCATAATTATTCTTGAGTTAACCTATAGTGCATGTATTCACCATCAGCCGCCATTACGGGACAAAAAACAAGGACTAAAACTCAAGTCAACGAATAACTTAATCTTAAAAGAAAACAGCTAGAAGTTGTGTTGTCTGCCAACTCCTTCCACTGACCGAAACTAAGGGGCAACTTTCCTTTCAGTAGGGATATTTTCCAATAGTTCGACTTCCACTTAGTGGGAAGTTAAAGAACTCACTCACTGTTCGCAAAGAGTAGGGGACGTAGTTCCCGGTGTTGTGGTCTGGTCTTTGGGCGTATATTCTCATGGTTGGGTGGGAAAATGCTGAGAGATATTAGCTGCATTAAGCTACTCTAAAATTCGAGGGTAAATAAAGATATGATGTTGATGATAATGATGATGATGATTAACCTCCCTCGCAGACGCTCTTTTGGTTCGTTTTGTTGGGGGAGGAAAGATTGCGTGACCAGCCAAAAGAGCGTCTGCGAGAGAGGCTACACTTCAATAGGCGGAACTTCTCGTTTCAGCAAACATCAAATGCAAACATGAAAACCGTTAAAAGAGCTTACCTTAAAAATCCGAAGAAATGACGTGACTGAAATAATACAAAATTCTACAGAGCCATATATAAATCTCCCTTCGGTGTCAAGCCTAATCGATAAGATCACGACGTAAACACTGAATTTAGATAGAGCCAAAACACATCACTACATGCATTTCTATCCCAACACACGTTCAATTAACTTTAAAGATTCAAGGCAATTCCGTGGGTGAAGGGCTAAGGGTAAAATATAGGAAACTAAAACTTAAGCTTCGCAATAAAATTCATTCGGAGTCCAGTGTGAGCGATGAGATATATTCACCGGAACAAATGTAAACACTGACGTCTGAAAGTTTGCTAATGCACAGCGACAATCAGCGCAACGCTTGACCTATTTCCATATTTACGTTCATTTGGATGAAACCTATAACAAGATTGAAATCTTCTTCCGATGTTATAAAACGCTAACAGGAAACCGTCGGTTTTAACGTAGAAAGAAATATTGCCATACTGAAAACAGCAAGATTAAAGTCACGTGCTTGGCAACCAAAATCATTCACATGTATCAAGTTTTATTCGGTAAGAATACGGTGCACGGGAAAAACAATTACGGAGGTTCTTGGAAGAAAAACTGGACGCTTTTTTGTCGATTGACAACCACGCAAAACCACCAAGAGAACGTGTACGTCCACCTTTGTGCATAATGCATTCCCGCAATGCGGTATGGCGTCCACGAATCCTTATAGCTTAGTTTCATGCCAGTACCGCTTTTAATACGGTTACCCGGGTATTCACATCTGCAGTCACGAGTTGGCTCACAAGAGCCTTCATTTGATTTCTGTGTTTGTGTTTTGTTTGTTCGTTTGTCTTTCGTGTAATTCGCCCCACAAGTGACCTAAATATGTAAAACATACTGACTTCATGTTCAAGGAAGTCACAATGTCAGTTTCAATGTTATCCATGTAAACAAATTAATAGCTGTTTCTAAATATTAATACTGTGTTTTTCCTTTTTCCTTCTTTTTTGCTCACACTACATATACAAAACCACCTAATTAAAGTTGATTATGATTATGATAAAGCATCGAGTAATGTAATATTAAAGTCTTAAAGACTTTAATTACCAGCTCTTTCATTTTCGAGTTAAACAGCCGACTTTTCATTCAGCTACTTCAATTTGTATTCGAATGTAATAAGTGTTTTGTCAAACTACAAAACAGACCGTACTTTTTGCGTTGGTCCGTCGTATGAACACTCGCAGTCTTCAAACGAAAGTCTTAAGCGCTTGATGCTCCCACGCGAGAATCCACGCATTTGACGCCTTGCGCCTTCGGTCATTCGTGTCACCCCCCGGAAATTTCAAAAAAAAGAAAAAAATATTTGTGTTTCAACTTTCAGTACTTCGGTTTCAAAATGCGCGGCAACACTGATTTTTGTGTCTCTTCTATTTTTAGTCATTTTTTTCAATAATTTCAAGGTGTAAGCTTTGTAAAAAAATAAAATTATATATGATAAGTAAAGTCCGTCTAGTATTTGTCAACCCTATATTCAAGTTACGACACAGTTAAGCTGCCGCTCACTATTCCTTATTCTATAAGATGCCGATTAATATGCAAGACTAGGATGCTTTGTTTCTCGAGTTTTCGGTGCTTCGTTTTCGAGCCATCGGTAAGCGTTTCGTTTTACCACTTTTGATGACATCAATTGCCAGCATTGGGTATTCCTTTCTTTAAGTTTAACGCGTTTTGTGTTTCGAGTTCTCAATGTTTAGTGCCCACAATAATAAAAGTCGTCTTTTTCGCCACCACTGTTAACATTCCCACGACTGCTCAAGGCGACGCTTTATCACAGTAAGTGGCGTCGTGGTAAGTTTCGATATTTTAAACCTTCGTTTTCCTGTATGCCCTTTATTTATACCATTTGAATATTAAATAGAACTATAATTTCCGTTCTATCGCTGCCGTCAAATAGCAACGCAGTTGTATCAAAATCTTTCATGTGTTTTCTCTGCAGAGGGCTGTTTGGTCGTCATTTCTCGAAATTGTTAGTTAGCTGTCTTTAATTATTCTATTATTGTTATTTGGTAGTTTTTAACTCCATCATTATCTTTTTTTTTTTCGATTGGTGCTATCGAAGTGAAAGGCTTTTATTACCAAATAAGTGAATAAGAAAACGTTGACATATGTAGAAATAGTATGAAACTACACAGTTTTTCATGCCTTTCATTAATTAGAAATTTGGAAAACTGAAGGTAAATATATATGCAATATAATTGTCAACCCGTTACGTAATGAAACTCGCGGTGATGGAATGGAACAGAACACTGGCAACTGAACGCATCTTTGCTCAATCAATACTTAATGTCTTTCTTCAGTTCTTTTTGTACCGAATTCCGTTTATATGATTTTGAAAATTTCACCCAAGGCATGGCAGATTCTGTCGGTTCTTGCTCGATTGGGTGTGTTTTTCTTTGTAGGGAAAATCCCTTTTTTCACTTGATATTATTTTCGACCTTTCGTTTGATCCCACAAGGAACAGAGCACGGAAGTTCGCTTGGATGATGAACAGTGCTGTCTGACTAAGGTATGGGTCGCACTTGGACAAAGTTTTCAACTTTGCCGGCAAAGAAACCACACAAAATTTGAAACCGCGACCGGAAAGCAAACTTTTGCTTTCAACTATCAGGGTTGCACTAGGTGAAACAAATATGTCAGTGCACAGGCGTCCCAAGCTCACGTTTAGAGAAAGCGAAAAATTAATTATCTATTTATTCAAATATGCGTCACGGCTGTGTGAGTTGGAACGTGACCTTTCGTCTTACGCGTGTTAGGTTACACGAGAACCGTTGAGAATTTGAGCGCTTTATAAGACGTTGTATGGAGAATAAAATATCGTTCTTTTAGAACGCTAAATACTTTAAAATATCCTCCTTTTTTACGTAAGATGATTAAAACAAACTCACCTCTTGCGTGTCTGTTGTGCTTTTTCGTTATTTTCGCTGCCTTGAGACGGAGTCAAGGCACCACACTCGGGTTTCGACCGTTTCCAACTCGGAGGCGGTTTGCGTCCAGAAAATCCATCCGATCGGAATTTTTTTCGCCCACAGTTAAAGCTCTATGATCCTTGCACCCGCATAAATTTTTCTTCTTCGAAAATCCTCGCGCATTACACTGAAGATGAGCATTTTCCACTGCCGATTCCACGATCGCTCCTTTCTGCGGCACCTTGTGATATTGTGATCGATCACAGCCGTGGAAGAAGCTTGGGTCCAAGGTCAAATTTCGCGCTACCCAGGGTGGTACGGTCAATTTTAAAATGTACATTACTTACCCCATTAACTGACTGTACCACCCTGGGTAGCGCGAAATTTGACCTTGGACCCAAGCTTCTTCCACGGCCGTGATCGATCACTGTGTATACCCCCTGGATCTTTCAAAAATAATGTTTTCTATTTGAAAACACAAAAATTAGGCTTGTGATTTTGCTTACTACGATACTGTTTTAGTTTAAATACAAAACTTTGAGTCTCCCTGAAATTTAAGTCAGTTTTAGGCTCCGAGTGCTTGGGCCCATATTCCTACATGTAACTACACACCAGTAATGTAGCGAATGAGTTATTCAACTTTCTCTACAGAGAGCTAACCACCCATCAAAATGCCAAGGGTGTGTCCAGGGGGGGGGGGGGGGGTCAATTGGGTGCTCTTGGATTTGACTGATAAATTATAATAATAAATGATTACATGTACATGATTATAAAACTTGCAGTCAATGCCCAGTTTCTGGCATGAACCATTCATTCAACCCTTTTGTATTAATTGCCCCTATATTTTAGTTTTAGAGCACTGCACTAACTCATGAACTGTCCAAGTAATGATCTTGTGAGTAAAATATGTAGATGAGGGTCAGTGGATTCTCTGATAATTATATTATACTGCATGATAGATGTTTGTTTCACTCTTACAGTGCGACAGGGAAAACCGTGGACACCTGAAATATGTACATGTAAGGAATGTTATTTCTGTCTAATGACATGTCCGAAATCCACTTACCAAACTGCAGAGTGTTTAATGTTGTTTACATGGCAAGAATTGTGTCAGCTTTAGATTTTCTGGGTAATTGATTAAATTTGAGCTAATTCTGGTCATTTAAGGTCTGAGACTACTCATAGAGAAACAGAACAGTGCATGTATAAATTATTTTGTCCTTTCCCAGATCACTGGCGCTCCAAGGCAATTGTTGCTTTCAACATGTGGCACAATTTCGCTTAAATACCAGTGTATTATCTACTACTAGTGAAATAAAACAAGTCAATTCAACAAAAAATATAAACGATTTATTGAACGATGAAAACTGATATTTCGGAACTAATTTTTAAGCCTAATAGCTACAGCACTGTATGAGAAATGTTCGTGTTCCTTTGTTTATCATTTTTCTATGAAAGTGAGTTAAAAGAATGCAACAGTTTGCCTGCTGCAAGTCTCCTTTAATCAGGAACCAAAGTCGACGAAGTTGAACATGCTTCAGGGTCACAAATAGGAATGAAATCCTCGATCACTCAATCATCCAGAATTAGGCATTCTAGCACTACTGGGAGTGGAAACTGCTGTTGCATGAGGGCCCGTAATATTGACCTTTTCGATTCTTTTGATTTTGATTAAACCCGACTAATTAACTGGAGTGGAGGTTTCCCGGCACGGTAAATATCCATCACTTTCACCGACACTGAGGTGAATAATGATTGTTATTGTTTTAGTATATACCTCACAAGCTGGACCAAAAAATTATTTTATTTCTGAAAATATATAAATGGTATGAAATTTTAAAATCTCGCGCACCCAAGGTAAGTGATTTCTTATTGTACAAAGTTCCATCACCGGCTTTCTTGCAGTCAAATAAAACTTTTGGAGACACTTGTTTAGTTCCTACAGTGTCATTTCTTCAATTTTTTCTGTGAAATTCATCTTGTTGTTGAAACCATACTAAAAAATTATTAGATGTTTCATTATTTTCATTGTAATTTTAGTGCTTGGCAGTTTTTGTAAATAAGGGATTGTATTCTCATTTTTCGCCTTAGAATATGAGGTTGAAATAAAGAACTTACCATTTAATGCTGTCAAACCAAACTTTGTTGCCATTTATGAATTTTTTTTAACAGCTGTCTCCTTTACTGAAATAATTTCGTCTTAAGTAACCGTGGCGAAATGGGAAGCCATCTCGTTTCTCTTCTGGCGCCCTGCTCGGAGGTGAATAGTACTTGGCCAATCACCTCCGAGCTACCCAATCAGCGCGCCCGAAAAGTACTATAAACTTGTGGTATATTATACTAATAATGGCTATACAGCTTGCGATTAGGCACGTGATGTCGTCAAACATGATTGGCTTAAAAACAATAAGCATTCCCGACATATTTTAGGTGTTCACGGCTTCCCCGGTCGCACTGGACATACAGTAATGTGGTTACCGTATACTTCGAACTGTAAGTTGTTCTCCGAATATTATGACGAAAGAGGTTAGGTGTATGCATAGTACATGTAACCTTATGTGAGTTTACCCGGAGATTTTAGTTAGACCAGATATGGCGACAGAACCAACCATGAACTTGGCTTGACTTTATATCATCAGATTTAAGGCACATGAAAACATATGGCGTCACATATCATAAATTACACTTCCAATGGTCGATTAGCGAGAAATAGACTCATAAACTTATGTACCAGATCATACCTTCACTATCTGTTAAAACCTCCTTTCATCCACTGAACATTGCTCTGAGCATACTGTCCTGGTTCGAAAGAGTTCCAAATATCGTCGTGTAATGAAGGGAGCCTCCTACATTGAGTTTGACGTATTTTGTAGGCGAACCTCTGATAGTCATTGGATGCGTTGCGTCCCCAGACATCTTGCTCGTTCTTCGGGCTTCTCGTTCAGGCTTCCGCTTTGAGGTATGACAGCCTTTGAAGGGAAATATTTGATTGTCTTCGTTTAAATACACTCCAAAAGGTTCCTTCCCAAAATAACTCTTTCCAGGGTTACTCGTAAGTTATGGCACCTCATGTATGTTGCACCATAGTGTGGACTCATTAGTGCATTACGGCGCGACACGACAAACAGGCTTTTCCAGTTGCATATGAAAGTGAAAGTAGCCTTGGACAGTCTTCGGTAAGTACATTTTCATTTTTGTTCTCTTAGCTCTTCGTATAGCGTTGATTTACACCAGCGTAAAGTAGAACTACTCTTTCCATACTTGCGGGATAGGGTATGGTTTTTGAGGTTGTCAGTCCTTAAATAGGGTATCATTTTTTCCTCATTTAGCAACGCGTTCCTGGATTAGTCCTTAGATAGGGTACCTAAATTGTATCAGTTAAATTGAGGTTTGTAAGCGCCACGTTTTACGAAAAGGAAATGTTTTTTAAAACTGAAGTGTCTGTAGAAGTATTAGAAAAGCGATTTTCATAGAGATTTGTGTTTATCCGTGTACATTAGCCGTTGTTTGCGTCCCTTGAATAGGGTGTCATTTTTCGGGTTCGGTCATTAAAAAGGGTATCCGTTTACCCTTCCTTTACCCTTAAATAGGGTCAGGGTTTGAGAACCTTCACGGCACACCCCTGTCGAAAATTTTCGGGAGTACCCCCCCCGGGTGTGGAGAACAGTTGATCGAAGCTGGGGCGGAAGTAGCTTGTTGTGTGGCGACGTTGTTTCGTTTCGGTGGATTATTTGTTCGGAAGGTCTTCACCAAGTAACCACACAAGAAATTCGGATTAGATTGTAAGAAACACTTCCAGTATTCTGTAGACAAATGTCACCTCAAACTTTCGAAACAAACGGAAGAAAATTAATTCCTTTCGTTGGGAGAGGGAAATATGCCGCTTACAGTATAGATATCAAGGTAGCTTGGCCAGCTGGCATCAGCTACAGTGACCGAACATATCACACTGTGTTAACTCACAAACTTATGCCTTTGGAAAGGCTATTAAGTTTGTGCAGTAGGTTCACTCTCCTTAAATGCACTAACCGTGACGACTGACAATATGCAAAATATTCATGAAAACAGTTTTATTATTCTTAACGGTTTATTAAATGCATTTTGCTAACGGCATATTCACAATTATACGCGTGATTGAACTCTCGAGTTAGAAACCTCTTCTGGATTAAATTTACGTTTGAGAGCTCAACTCGTTTCAAAAACGAAGTTTTTGACATCCAATTCAATTATTGGATGTTAAACGTTACGTACCCGTAAACTGGAATGCAACGAATCGCCATAAATAGATTTACAGCTTAAAAAGTTGCACGCACATTGTTGGATGCATTATAGACTCCCATGATCTTCGGAAAATCAAAACTGCTATCAGTAGTGGTGGATGTAGAATTTCAGGAGTTGATACAAACTAAAGGTCAACTAAAAAACTTAGTGTGTTTCATTGGGATGAGTTCCTGGTTTTGTTCCCTTAGAAACGATAAGTTTCAACAAGTCTTAACACTCCAAAATCTGCTTTTGCCACTTAAAGACGCGAGGCGGAGACTAAGGTTTCCGACGACCATTTACCATTAAGTCATACAAGCAATTAGCTTTGGTCACAGTCTTTGAGCTGAATCCTTGGACTATCCTGGGCACTGGTGTGCAGAATCCTTCTTTCAATGCAAATTTGTGTCAATAAACATCCTGCGTTTTTTTTTTGAACGTGAAGGACGTTAAAAATTTGTGAATAACGTGTTGTACCAGACCCACCTTTTGCCACCCTATGAAATCAATCAAACTATCAAATGATTTTCTTAGAAACGAAATACGTTCAAGTAATTATTTCACGTCTGCAAGTGAAATGTGCGATCGAGGTGAACGTTCAACAATGTTTACTTTTGAAGTGATTTAACTCAGCTCTTGAAATCCGCGGCGGTTATATGGGGGATTATCAGCCGGTTGAATAACTCAGTATCCTTTTTTGTTGTTTTCATTAATGAATAACTTTGGAAAGACAAGGACACGAATTTATCCTGAAAAATATCGATACACACGAGCTGTCCGTATCGCTTGAATCACTCTTAAACACTGTTTACGTAACCTCTTTTAAATTCTTGTTTTGATGGAGGGTTGTTAAAATCCTTGTAATTCTACGAATTATTTTGTTTCATCACACAAACTAAAATAAAATATTTTTACAATGGGGATACTCATCTCAGTAACGACTTTTCGTTAATCATCGCCTTTCACGAATTTTCAGGACTAACTATTCATGGTCTCAGTGAATGTGCAGTTCCAGAAAAAACCCACACTCCCCACGGAAGGTTTTTGTTTTGCACCCCATCCCGCAGGAAATTCCAGTTAAGCTTCATACTTAACTTCTAAGATTTTGGCTTTAAAGACCCCCCTCCCCCTAAGAATTCCCGATGACCTTCCATGGGATGGATATGGATTTTTTCTGGACATGCACAATTGAAAACTGGAACATATAATTGAAAGACACAGAGACAAAACACACCAGCCCAGGCCCTTGCTTCCGCGACAGTGTTCGACTGAAACGAGAAAATTCCGGTGTCGAGATTATATGACTGTGAATTTTCCTTTTTATGATTGTGAAACGTAAAATAATATTAACGACGGGAAATTTTGGTACGTACCTGCTTATTATGCGTCAAGGTAGATATGCCCCCGGTGTGATATCATTATGTGCATTTGCAATCTCTACTTTCACTGATCTTTTCTGGACTCTTTCCTTTCACGAGTTTAGCAGAATCAAAAACAATAATTCTACTGGCCGTTTATCAGTTAAGCTTAACATAAGAAGAAATTGTTCCTTAAAACAACCGGTTAACACGACAAGCGTTCTAAGGTAAGAAACCCCTTAACTCGGCGCCCGAGCGATAGTCTCTGGCCCGCCAACTTTTCCGTTTAATTTTCTTCATTTAAAGCACTACAAAAATTCTTATGGGAACTCCTAGAATACGAAATGGCCAAACTCTTGAGCATATTGATGCATCTGTCAGCGGTTAAGTCTCTTTGACCCTATCAACACCGGACCTATTATCCGGGCTTGTCCTCCGGGACGCCGGATTGAGGGGTGGGGGGGGGGGGACTACGCGCATTCTGCCCCCCTCCATAACTTTGCAAGTATAAAAGCTTAAACACGAGACTTGTAGGAGAGATAATGCGTCTAAAGATGTTTCTGTAAACGTTTGCAAGTAAAAGTGATAACGTCATATGACGTTGTAATGACATCATGATTTCAAATGGCGGCCATCTTGGATTTCTGGATTTCCCCAAAACTTCAGGAAAGCACCAAAATTGAAGGAAAAGTAAACAGAACCAATAAAGGAACGCTAATATGGGCTGAAAACATAAACTTTACAGAAAGAAAAGTAATTTTTCTTCATTTTTAAAAGGGATTTTCCATGTAATTGAAAAAGTAGCCGGCGACATCACATTGTTCCCAGATAAATTTCCGAAAAAGTCGTAGAGTTTCAGGCCGTTTGCTCAAATATTAACATATTAAAACTCGAACCATGCAACGCAAGTGTAAAACTCACCAGCAAGGTTTTGTAGATTTGAGTTGTTTCTTTGGATTTTTTCGAAGCGTCCAATGCCAGTGGAATGTTTTTCGACTCAAAGTTTATTTTGTGGTCCCCTCTCCCTCCCCCCCTCCTCCGTACCACGTTAAACCGCGCTGACTTTTTGGTTTATCTGTAGGGGAAGGCAAATACTTGGACATTTACTTAAAATTACATGAAGTGTTTACCAAAGGAGAAAAAAATTGGGCACAGCACCACTATCAGGCAGACCCGGGACCACCTTAATATTCACATAGTCTCGTCACCCCAAACATGTGTAAAACTGAGGAGGCGGCAGTTAAATTCACTGTTTTTTTATACTGCTTACAGCATCCTACTGACTTGTACTATACATGTATTTTACGGATTTTATAACCAGTTTGCAGACAAGAAAAGGCGGAGAAACGGCTCTCGGCTCTTGAGCGACCTTTAATGCAGCGTTTGACTGTGTCGAGAGCATCCAAAAAAAAAAAAAATTGGCGCCTAGCGGTGAGTAGTATTTATTTTTATTTTCGAAGACGATCTAGGGTTTGAGAGACATCAAACTGTCCCACGAAATGAAGGTGAACCCTTTTTAGGTAAAATTGGAATTCTCATCTTTACAGATTTTTTGGTAAAAATACGAAGTGAATTATTTTGTGAGGGATTGACCCGAGAAAAATTCGACGTAAGCGAGATAAATAACAAAAGTGATCGATGTTGTTTATAATTCATTTAGTCCTTCTTCTAGATAGAAAACTAATGAGTAATGATGAGATGGTCATTAGAAAGAGATTTTGCCTCTTTCATCTAGCATAAGGACAGCATATACAGTCAACTCGATCTCGCCGTTTTTACGCGGGATGCCCTGAGGGGCATACCGTGTCTAAAAACGGGTATAGATTTCTTTTTTTTTTCTTCGTCGCAGTCACAAATCTGCACATTAATTTATTCATTAAACTCTGCCCTCTCCTAGTAGGTATGTATTGTTCTGATTGTCTTCAACAAAAGCAGGCCAATCAAAATCCATTCATGTCGCATATATTGCGAGGGATGGGATCCACTCACCTCTACCTGTGTAACGTCAAAGCATCATTTGATTTATTCATTAAACTCGGATTAAATTTGTGGCGGCCATATTATTAACATGTTGTGGACTCAAGTTTGCCGTTTTCAAACGGAATATTAATCATTTTGAAGTGGTAAATCGAAAGAATAACTTCTAAGAAGCAGTCGACATTTAAAACGGTGGAAATTGGAGAGTTCCTTGCGAAGTAATCGTGCTTTGTATGACAGTTCTAGAACCACGATGGGACTGAGAAGAGGTCATTGATACGCTTACGTTTTCGCAATAGAATTTCCGGTACAACCGTAAGTAGCGTAACACAAGGGAAACAACATAACGCGATCATCGTGACTCAAACTATTCCATTAGCAAGGATAGTTTTATCAATCTGCGAAGCATACAACTGGAATAAATGAATCAGACACAGCATCACACGTAAATGCCAGTATAGGCATCTTGTTTTTCTTCGTCGTAGTTGGCCGTAGCGGCCATATTGTTTTAATGTTTTAGATTCAAATGCGCTGTTTACAGAAAGAAAATTAACCCTATTGAAGGGGTAAATTAAAGGGGTAAGTTCTAAGAACTACTCGACAGTTTAAATGATAGAAAATGGACAGCTCACGACGAAGAAATTTGGTATTGACTGCGGACCAGATTGTGTTTCGCAGTACGGAGAGTAAAGGTCAAGCTTAAGCTTAAAACATTACCTGCGCTGCAGACTTTGTCGAACTGATGCCTAAACGTTACTGGAAATCCACTTCATAAAAAAATTAAAGGTTTAATTATCAATTTCTACTTAAAGTTTTCGTGTTTATTTAGGAAAGCTTTTTGTCTTCAACAATAATATCGTCTTCTGCCTCAGACAATGTCAGTCAGACAAGGTAATCTGCCCCGGGTCATGACGTTTTCCGAAAGCAATTTCCAATATGATCTCAGATAAATAGGAAATATAAATAGCCGTGAACAGCGCGTGAGTCAGATATGTATCTGCCCCTTTCATGACGTTTTCAGAAAGAAATTTCCGGTATAATCTCGAGTACCGTAACGCAATATTTCAGCATCACGCGTAAATGCCAGTCATCTTGTTCCACTTTGATTTTCTTGACAGACTTGCGCTTTCTTGTAGACTCACAAGTTGATATTCCGTCCTCTCTGGCTCGTAACGTTGATGATTGTGACATTTTACAACTGAAAATCAGGTCAATTTTATCTTACCCCACTATTGCGGAATCTCGCTATTGCCGTAATAGCACACCATGCAAATGACTGTCCCGACTGTGTGCGCTATAACGAGAGTAGACTGTATCTATATAAACTTATGTCGTCTCAACACAGCAAAGCTTTCTAATTTAATTTTCACTGTTATTTCATCTACGTTTGTACAAATTGTTCGTCTTCCAAAGACAATAAAAAATACAAGGATTTCCAGTGAACGGTCTTAATGCCATATGTTTATATTTCACTGACTGTCCACATCACAGTAGCATGCTAATACCGAGCCAAAAGACTCTGGTAATCTGAAAAGATGTAGTATAGTCACTTAAAGGTTGTATGCTCATGAGAGGTTTCCCTTGACATATCAAGAATGTGTGTGGGAATCAGTATAATTAGGTAAGGGGTTAGAACTTCCTGCTTCCCACATCTTTTATTTTTGGTTCTGTCCTTTCCTTGATTTTTCTTACTTCTTCATTCTTTTTCTCCTGGAAAAGCTTTTGTTTCTCGCACTTTAACCCTGCCACTATGTGCATCCCACTGTAGATTTTTTCCTGCCACTGTAGTTGCATCCTCATTTTCACTTCAGGTCTACCTCCCTATAATGTGTTAGTGCCAACAACACTGATTTTCGCTTTTTGTGTTTTGAGCCTCATTCTTTGCTGGCTTGCTACATAGTTTCAGTTTTGTTTGAATTCATCTTTGCATGGGATAGTTACTAGTACTATTGTACTCTTAGCTGCTTCCATAACACATTAACGTACTCCCTGTGGAAAATTGGATATTGTTACTGGAAAGCTGGTGATAGGAATCTCTCAACAAATCAGTGCTGCATGATGGTTTGCTATCTCACAGTGCTTACATATAATTATGGATCATGCCAAATTTAGAGTCAAAGGGGACGCATGACTCATCCTTTTCGTAATCACACGTTTGGCAGTCTGTAGTTTTCAGGTCGTGATTTAGGAGATTCAATAAAATGTCGGCAAGTAGCTGACAGTCTGTTTACTGAAGTCCAATTATTATCTAACGTAACCTGATCTGTTCGAGTCCTATACAATTTTAGCCTCATCCACATATAAACACAACTGTCCATTCAATCGGTTTCCCCCATAGCCTGGCTAGTTTCAAATTAGTTTCTTTAAGACTCTACTCTCTAAAACATAGCAATATATTGGGCTTATACAAAATTGTTTCAGTCACGAGCTCAACTATAGGATAACAAATGAAAGCACCCACCTCTGTGGGCTCTAATTCAAAATCTTAGAAAAGTTCTAAATAAAATTTAAAAGATGGATGAACTAAGCTTGCCTTTCATCAATTTAGTCTGAAGTTTACGCAATCTGTTCCCACACATCGCATGGAAAGAATGTTCGACTTTTTCCGTTTACATATATAGAGCTTCGCAATTTGAAGAAGTTCGAGTAAATTTGAAAAAAAAAATCGTTGTTTATTCACAAATCGAAAAGTTCATTTTACAAAATGGAAGTGTAAAGTGTGTACCGTTCGGTTGCACTTATCCCATTTACTACATCAACCGATTGATGAATTAGCCTACACAAGCATATCATATACCTTGCGTTGCTTCAGGCACAAATCGAAACCCTTCGTTTAACACCTATAGCTTCAAAATCACATACAAATATTCATCTTACAAGATGGAAATGTAAATTTTGCACAATTCGGTTGTACGTATCCCAATTATTGTCTTAACTGATTGCACTTAATTGGCTGCCATTTTTTGTACATGAGCGACCCAGTCTCGCTCTCCATCAAAGCCAAGCGGCCCTCTCACCACCCCTTCAGTTCTGCGCCCTAATGAAGCTAACATCGTTACTATCCGCTTTTAGAAAACATGATTACCGCCCAACCCTTGTTTTCCAGTATATAAGGAAAACCTCCAGACTACTTCTGTTTTCTGTTTCTAGTTAAGACCGCCATGAACAACACAGACGAAATTATCTGGATTGTCTGGATTGGTACACTAGTTGCTAGTTTTCTTCTTAACACAAGTCGAGTTCTACAAGCTACTGAGTTGTACCAGGAATGTTTGATTCTTCTAAACAACACAGCCCAAGAGCAAGCGGTCGAAGTAGCCCACGGATGGATAAACACTATGTTGTTTCAAGTTTATCGCCTTCTTAACCATCACACAAGTGCAATAAACTGCGGTAGAAAAGTTCTGGACTTTCTTCGCAGCTTTGGCTTAAGAGCCGAAGAAGGCAAACTAACCTTTCAACTGGCAGAATTACATGAACATCAGAGCAAATATAAACAAGCAGAAGAGCTTTACAAGAAAGCACTGAGCATCATGATAGAAACAGGCGACAGAACGGGGGAAACGGCATGTTATGGAAACCTGGGAATTGTGTATCATTCCCTCGGTGAATATGCAAAGGCTGAAATAAATCTAAACAACGCACTTGTAATACAAAGACAACTTGGCAACAAAGAAGGGGAGGCCGCGTGTTATGGAAACCTAGGAAGCGTCTTTCAATCTCTTGGTGAATATGGAAAAGCTGAAGAATACCAAATGCAAGCACTTGCAATAACAAAAGAAATTGGCTACACAGAAGGGGAAGCTTCGTGTTATGGAAACCTGGGAAGAGTCTTTCAATCTCTTGGTGAATATGGAAAAGCTGAAGAATACCAAATGCAAGCACTTGCAATAACAAAAGAAATTGGCGACAGAGAACGGGAAGCTACGTGTTATGGAGACCTGGGAACTGTGTATCATTCCCGTGGTGAATACGCAAACGCTGAAGAGTACCAACAGAAAGCACTGGCGATATTAAAAGAAATTGGCAACATAAACGAAGAGGCCGCATGTTATGGAAACCTGGGAACTCTGTATCATTCCCGTGGTGAATATGCAAAAGCAGAAGAATATCTAAACAACGCACTTCCAATAAATAGACAACTTGGCAACAAAAAAGAGGAGGCCGCGTGTTATGGAAACCTGGGAAGCGTCTTTCAATCTCTTGGTGAATATGGAAAAGCTGAAGAATACCAAAGGCAAGCACTTGCAATAAGAAAAGAAATTGGCGACAGAGAAGGGGAAGCTGCATGTTATGGAAACCTGGGAACTGTGTTTCGTTCTCGTGGTGAATATGTAAAAGCTGAAGAATATCAAAGGAAAGCCCTTGAAATAGGAAAAGACATTGGCGACAGAGAAGGGGAATCTTCGTGTTATGGAAACCTGGGAACTGTGTATCATTCCCGCGGTGAATATGGCAAAGCTGAAGAATACCAAAGGAAATCACTTGAAATAAAAAAAGAAATTGGGGACAGAGAAGGGGAATCTGCGTGTTATGCAAACCTGGGAACTGTGTTTCGTTCTCGTGGTGATTATGCAAAGGCTGAAGAGTACCAAAGGAAAGCACTTGCGATAAAAAAGGAAATTGGCGACATAAACGGAGAGGCCGCGTGTTATGGAAACCTGGGAAGTGTGTATCATTTCCTCGGTGAATATGGCAAAGCTGAAGAATACCAAAGGAAATCACTTGAAATAAGAAAAGAAATTGGCGAAAGAAAAGGGGAATCTGCGTGTTATGAAAACCTGGGAACTGTGTATCATTCCCTCGGTAAATATGGAAAAGCTGAAGAATATCAAATAAAAGCGCTTGCAATAAGAAAAGAAATTGGCGACAGAAAAGGGGAAGCTGCATGTTATGGAAACCTGGAAACTGTGTTTCGTTCTCGTGGTGAATATGCAAAAGCTGAAGAATACCAAAGGAAAGCACTTGAAATAACAAAAGAAATTGGCGACAGAGAAGGGGAAGCTGCATGTTATGGAAACCTAGGAACTTTGTTTCGTTCTCTTGGTAAACATCCTAAGGCTAAACGGTATCATGAAATGGCACTTGACATGAGCAGAGAGATCAGTGACATACTTGGAGAGGTAGTGTGGCACCTTCAACTTGCATACGACATCATTTCAGAAGGAAATGTAGGTTTAATGGATGAAATATTTGCGAATCTCTTTGCAAGCGTTGATAAATGCGAGAAAATGCGAAGTTTTCTCGGACGCAATGACCAATTTAAGATATCGCTTATAGATAAACGCAGTCATTCCTATCATTTCCTCAGCGCACTGCTTTGTGATATTGGAAATGAAAAAGATGCTGTTTGTGTTCTAGAACTTGCACGAGCCAGAGCTCTTGCAGACTTAATCTCAGTTCAGCAATCTGCTAAGCAACAAATATCAGTAAATCCGCCGTCATGGGCTGATGTTGAAATGATCCTGAAGAAAGAAAGTAACTGTAGTTGTCTGTACATTTCATATCTAGAAACATTTATGTTTTTGTGGGTCCTTGAAGGAAACAAACCAATACATTTTCGTAAAATAGACGTTAACGAATGTTTTCTTGACAAGGGATTGAGTAGAAATGCTGATCAGGTTTTTTGTGAGGAAAGCTTTAGAGGGTTGAATTTTCTTTCTCAAGAGCAGTGCGAAGATCGATCACTGTCGTTTTTGAAAGCCAGCGACTCAACACGTCAACCAGCCGAGGAAGGAAGCTTGAAAGCTTACCGCCCAGTTGAGGAAGAAGCAGAGGAAAACCTGGGACCCCTTCCCACCCTAGCCGAGCGTTACAAAATGATCATCGCTCCTGTGGCTGACTTTCTTGACCAACCTGAACTTGTGATTGTTCCCGATCGCGTCTTGTACAAAGTTCCATTTGCAGCTTTAATGGATGAAAGTGGAAAGTACTTATCAGACGCTTACAGGATCCGCATTGTTCCATCTTTGACGACTCTCGGGCTCTTTCAGGACAGTCCAGCAGATTATCACAGTCAGACCGGAGCACTGATAGTGGGCGATCCAGACGTTAGAGACGTGTATTACAAGGGATGCTTTGGGGAACTTTCCCGTTTGCCATCTGCCAAAGAGGAAGCGGAGATGATCGGAAAACTGATCGGAGCGAGGCCTTTGTTAAGGAAGGAAGCAACTAAGGAAGCGGTTCTTCAGAACATACACTCTGTCAGTCTGATTCATTTTGCTGCTCATGGTGATGCCGAAAGAGGAGAAATTGCTCTTGCTCCTGAAAGCTCAATTAAGCCGGGAACTGCGACCGAGAAAGACTACCTGATGACAATGGCTGACATTTCACGTGTTCAACTGCGTGCAAAACTGGTAGTACTCAGCTGCTGTCACAGCGCACGAGGACATGTTAAAGCAGAGGGAGTTGTTGGAATCGCTCGAGCTTTCTTAGGATCCGGTGCACGCTCAGTGTTGGTGGCTCTGTGGGCCATACCAGACGAAGCAACAAAGAAACTGATGAGTCGTTTCTATGAGCACCTTGTTCGTGGGGAAAGTGCCAGTGAGTCTCTTCACCAGGCCATGAAGTGGATGAGAAATAATGGTTATCCTGATGTGAGGGACTGGGCGCCATTCATGCTGATTGGAGATAACGTGAGGTTTGATTTCGGAAAGTAAAGCTTTAAGGTTAGTTTTACTATTGAATTATATTATGACAGGTGCTGAATTAATTATTCGCTTTGTTACAACAACTATTTATTACGTATTGTCATTTATGCCAACAACGGAATTGGTAGAAAAAAAGACGTTCAGTAGATATTCCTAATAATCCTTTTTTAGAGTTGTGATAGAACCATTTTGTGCTTTATAATGCATGTGGGAGACCCAGGAAATAGTCCAGTTGTCGACTTTCCCGATCCCGTGACTGTACAGTAGTCTGTTGTAAGGCTGTTAGCTGGGTTCTATGTCTCGATGTATACCGGGAAGAATTAGTATTGATTTGTATCGACCTGAAAGTCGACTAATGGACATGTTCATTAAGTTTGTGCTGTTGTTATCAGACCAACTCAAACAATCTCAGTGATTATTAAATCGTTATGCCTCCCTCTTTTGTTAGTTATGCACAAGGTGGCGGGGGGGGGGGGGGGGGGGGGAGGAAAGAATTATGTCTAATAAAGAAGATCATAACGCTGACCCTAAAATCTGATTTTTGTTTATCAGTTGCAGGTGTCTCACCTTGGTCAAGGAATGCCTTACAAGTTGGAACTTTTCTTGGAATGAGGGCGTCAGTACATTGAACAGTAAACTAAAGTGGACTTTGAACACTCAATCACTTGGACTGAAGGCATTAACTTTTCAGACTCTTATTACTCAGAATCATTTTAAGTTCGCATGCTTTTCGTCGTCTGTTTGGGAAGTGATCTGCATCAAAAGCTATTCACCAAGCAGGTTTAGCTTGGCCAGCATGAAATAGATAACGGCTGGTCTCTTTAGATTCAATAACAGACGTTTTTGCAATCACGTGATGAGTTTATGTAGTATTTAGAGTTATCAAAAGTTGCACAGTGGAAGTTATTGTTTTTGTATCTTACAAGGTATTTAAAATAAGGTAGAGGCAGTGCTTTTTCAAACTTTCACCAGTTAATGTATTTGTTAATCATCAGTCGATGCGAAAACAAAAGGAGATGCTAGTGCCTTATAGTTTTGTTGCTCCTTTTTTCAATTCCCGACAGTTCGTCCTCAGTTGACTTAGTTTGTACTTTTATTTAAAAGTTCGATCACGATTGAGTTTGTAAATATCGAGTATCACAGTTTTCTCTTTACAAAGAGGATAAATTAGTGTTGATTTTTAGTGTCACTTAGCACTTTCAAATACAGGAAGTACAAAAGTATTTTGTATATATATATGTCAAGTTTGATTTGACGCTTTGATGATCCTCTGGAATTCCAACGTTGGTGCAGTCATCTTCAGACTAGAGTTAGCAGATCTTGTACGTTCTGTTTTAAATTCTCGATCTTTACTAAGATTTTTTTGTAAATAACGAATATTGCAGTTTTCATTTCATAAAGGAGAAAAACTAGTGTAGATTTTGCAGTCGATGGTTCAATTTTTCTTAACTTTTTACTGAACAGAATACATGTCTCTCACCACTAACTATCAGAAACAGTTAGCACAAAAACATTTTGTAATATGTCAAGTTTCTAGATAAATGCCATCTGGAAACAGAGACATTATTTATTGTTTCTTTTTTATACTGTTTCCTTGAGGTCCGTATTCCCTCTAAGCGCCTCTTTACTGCAAAATAAACGCCTCTCGAAAAGAAAAGATAGTCCGGAAAGGTTACATGAAGCAAGTGTTGGCCGTCGCCAAATGATTATCGTCGAAAACAATTAATTTTTTTCAACCTTAGCTTTTTCACTCTTGACAGCGCATCACTGTTTCTGTTTTTAATGGATATTTTAAACAGACAATTGGCATTAGATAACGTTTTGTAAGAAAAGTTTCATTTAAATGGCCGCACTGACCCAACTTACAATCGTCCTGAGTGCGGAGGAAATACACGATGTTTATGAGAAGCTTGTAGTTCTGCTATAAACAAACAAACGCGCTCATAGTCCTTCCACTTCCAAAATAATATTGTATTACTGTAGCTAACAGAAGTAGCAAGTTGTTTGATAGGTTAATACACTTTAAAATACAGAACGCGGAAGCTGGGGATAGGGGAAAGGGATTGCCTGTGATCCTTCGGAACATGGGCACCGCAAACGAGCTTTGCCCCAATTCCCACGGGTATAAACTCTCCAGTTTGGTAACGACAAATTAGCAGTTGACAAATTGTGTTTTCGTTCTCATTAACTAACAGCTCTTATTCATTTCACCTGTAAGTGCAATCCAGAATATTTTTAATTGTATTCAATAAAGATTTGCATCGCTAAAAAGACAATTAGCCTAGTTATAAGCCCTCCAGGCAAAACACACGTGGTTGCAGAATGAATTAAGGGTGGACCATCGCAGTGTTTTGTGCTGGTATCTCTAGCAGTAACAATGTCTGCATGATTATGCGGTTTTTTTACTGTTAAATTCGGCTGGGTGTTAACACCAAGCCTGAAAGTTTCTGACAACAGTTCCGTCCGAAATGTGCACCTTTTTTTCTGGAGCAGGTACAAAACTTGCACCGAAACGCGGTCCAGATAGCAGGTTCAGTATTAACAATAAGCCTACCTGAGTGAACACAGCCATAAAATAGCTTACAAAGTTTAATGCGCTCAGGTCTGGTAGCCTACTACTAACCTAACGTCACTGCAAGCTTGAAAATAAGCCTTTAAAAACTAGAAAACGAACAACACAAAACTCGAAAAAGCGTCATTGACCAAAAATCCGTGAAGGAAACATTGAGGCACCCAAAACTTAATCAACCTTAATCCAGAAAATGAATCACAGGGAACTAGGAAAGGAAACACTCGAAAACGAATCATCTATTTTACAGAAATAAAGAAAAGAGCATTCGACTGAATCAAACTGAAAAGACCTAAACTCGAAAACGAAGACACCTTTAAGTATACTAGTATATTATCACGTTTTGTTTCAATACATTGACTTCCACAGAATTGCTTTTTCTTTCACTGCTTCCAGGTCAAATTGGAATTTGGGAATGTTGGCTTTTGAGAAGGGAGAAAATTCTTCAAAGCAAGGATAAGAACCAACAGAGTAACTCAAACCACGTATGACGTCAACACGGGGAATCGAACTCAGGCCACATTGCTGGTAGCCTGCGTAGCAAGCGTTTCAGTGAGGTTTTGTGCGTTTGTCGCTTTTTGATCGCGCGTTCAAACAGCGTGTGTGTGGGAGGGGTGGGGAGAGTTGTAGACGCAGAAAGAATAATAACAAAGACTTAGAGAGCCGAGATTGAATTGAAAGGGAGATTATTGCAATGCAGCATTCATATATCAATATTGATACATGAAATAACTGAAAAAATTTCTTGTTTATTGCTTTTTAACGATTATTATTTTTTTTTTGACTGTCCATTTATGAAGAGCAATTCAGAATGACCTTTGTCAGTATGTTTCCTTGGATTGAAATCAATTTGACGGGATCTTTTGTCTCTTTTACTGTGGTCGGTCCAGTCTTGGGAAGTTATATCAACTCTGATATGATAGAAGGTGAACGGCCATTTCCCAGAAAATCACCATTTTTTTTATTTAAGCATCGATTTATTTAGCGCAGAGCACTAATTGGTGACACTCTCCAGATCGAATTGGAATTTGGAAATGTTAGTTTTTGAGGAGAGGGCCGGGGGAAAGCCGGAGTACCCGGAGAAAAACCTCTTGGAGCAAGGACGAGAACCAACAACAAACTTAACTCACGTATGATGCCGACTCCCGGAGTTGAAGACGGACCACATCGGTGGGAGGCGAGTGCTCTCACCACTGCGCCATCCCTGCTCTCCAGCAACAGTTTGACGGGATCAGATTGGATGGAAAACATCGCCGTTCACCAGTTCAAATAAATCTTTTTTTTTTTTTTGTATAACTTCTGACATAGAGACACGAGGTCACTTGTAACAGAAGATAAAGCAGTAGTAACTTGTTTTAAGTTAGTTTTAGTTATCAAAAGGGGTGTGGATAAATCATTCTTTCAAAAGAAGAAATATTAATTCTGAGGCCCAATCCACACTAATGCATTTTCGTTTGAAGATGCATACTTTTTGACGCGTTTTCGCCTATCGTCCACGCTACAACGCTGATGAAAACGGAGACTTTCAAAAACAGTTTTCAAAAGTGGAGACTTCTGAAAACGTATCGTTTTGCAAACGCCTCGTTTCTTGTGAGGACAGGTGAAAACCGAGTCTTTTGAAACCGGTGACGTTAAAAGCGTCACATTCCATCGGTTCCACTCCAAATCGGAACATCTATCCAAGATGGCAGATGGTCTTGACACTAGAACCCATGCGCAATCCCAGGTCCAGGTCGTTTTCATCGTTTTTGAGCGTTATAGTGTGGATAGGTGAAAACGATACAAAAACGTTAGTGTGCCGGGATGAAACTTTTTGCTGCGTTTTCGCCGAGATTGAAAACGGAGCCTTTTGGAAACGCATTAGTGTGGATGGCGCCTTAGACTCGGCTTTCTTATTACAAAATATCAGCGAATAGATTTATTAAAAATGACTGTTAAAACATCAAAATGGCTTTGGATGAAAAATTAAGGCTAAAAGTATTCAAAAGCTTCGCATAACACAAATAAAACATGAATAATAATAATAATAATAATAATAATAATAGACACAGAGCTTTATATTGTCTATTAGATTTTTATCTTTTATTGCACATTTTTTTTAACTCAGCAGTTTTCTTTTTTATAGTTCCTTCAGATTGCATAGGTTACGCTGCGCGCCACATGTGCTTCTGTTTTAGCATCCATACGTTTATCAACTGCATACATAATAATGATGATAATAATTATAACAATAATAATAAACCTCCTAACTCTGTGTATGGGGCCCTTAACGTGTGCTAGGCTGTCAGGCCAACAGTCACCTTGTCCTGGCAAAGGGTAGGGGCGGACAAACCCTGCACAGCTCAACTCACAGGCTGGCTGTGTGCTGCCCAATTTTGTGATAAACTTAAGTGCACCCAGCATGGGTGGAATCGAAGGGTAATAAAATGTTACCATGCAAGGCTATCCAAAATATAAACTGACCTTGGTTCTTTTTAATTGAAGGTTAAGAAAAGAAAACAGGTTTCAGTCAAGTAAAGTACTGTAATTAATATTTCCTGGAAAAGAAGAATACTACATTGGAAAAATGTAAAGATCGATCAGTTTTACAATATTAGAAAGGCTTGTGGTTCTACTAATGTAATCGGGCAAACTATATCTGATGAAAAGATAAACAATTTTCCACTAGAAAGGAATATGAGAAAAATCAAAGTAATTTGTTGGAAAATATACAGAAAATCGAGTTATGTCTAAAAATAGAAGAACAAAATTATTGCAAATATTAGAATTTGTGGATTAAAAAAATTATTGTATATTACATCATAAATTGTAGGATTTGGGAAAGGCAATTGGTATCGATCATTTAAATTAATTCATGATCTTGATATTATTTTCATTGTGGATTAGTTTCCACTGTAATCATTTTGTTTGTTAGCAGCATGGTGTGGAGTTTGGTGGTATTACAGTAAGCTTTTGTTAGTTTTGGAATGTTGATGATGTAGTATTTGCATAGAATTTGAGCATCAGTGGCACACGGCAAATAGGGTTGTGCTCTTCTTTTTTCTTTTCCAGTGCTTTCTCACATAGATCCACCAGCTGTTCAATCAAGTAATACTTGGCCTCTATCAAGACCTCTTGCAACTCAACTTCATACTGTGGTAGGGGCACAGTTCCATCATGGAAGTTCAAAATGAGAGGGAGGTGCTTTCCACAGCGGTCAGTTAGGAACCAGCCTATTAAAACAGTACAATGAAGTTACAACATTAACTGTACAGTAGAACCCGGTTGATATCGACGCTAAAGGGACATGGAAAAGTGTCTGTATCTGTGTCCATATTATTAGTGGGCTCTAAGAATAATTTTACAATAACTGTCCAAATTCCCGCGCGCTGATTGGCTCGTAGCTATTGTCTATAAGAGTACAGACAATAAAAATGACGTCAGATGTAACGCGCGCGCTTTCTCAGCGAAAAAAATAGCCAATTCCGCTTATACTTTTTCCATGTTATTGTAAAAAACAAATCGACGGCAGTTTTCTATAGTCTATATTCTTATAGACCATAAAATGACGCCATAAAATGTCCAAAACTTGGCAGTGAAACCACTCGCCTGCGGCTCGTGGTTCCACTTGAGTTTTGAACATTTTTGACGTCATTTTATGGTCTATAAGAGTATAGACCATAGAAAACTGCCGTCGATTTGTTAAATGGACGGATACCACTTTTAGGACGGCGCTTACTTTTGTTACTGCACATATGTTCTGCGCATCTCGAGATCCTCAGGTTTGCTATGGGTGCCCACTAATACAGCGATATTTTTGTGAAAAGAAAAACTTAGCAAGTGCTCTTGGTATTTTAAAAGAAAATTGGGGGTAACCATTCGGATAAAAACGCCATACATTGCTTTGTATTTTACTGCTTTTAAGAATAATTGTTGCTTAATTATCTCTAAAAAATGCCCCAGTACTGATTCCAGTAGCCCATACTATTAAGATCTGCTTTTCCTGCATAGTCATAAACTGTGCAAAATACTTCTCTATTAGAAGGCACCGTCCTTAAATCAATACAAAGACTGCACCAAATTATCGGTTTATTTTTTGGTCTGTATAAGGTACAGTGTATATCAAAGGTATGGCTTCACAAACCTAAAACATATCAGTTACATGTACATATACCAAGAAAATACTAAAACTCAGTATGTCAGGGATAGGTCACTGATATCTTCATGCTACATGTACCTCAGACATACCAAAAATATATCATTAAGTATCATTTTTGGAACAAAATTTATATGCCACAAAAACACCCAAAAAACAACACTTTGGAAGTACTGTATCTAAAAAATATCTTATAAGGTACATAGCTCAAATCAATTTTTAGGTATGTTGACCATACTGATCATACCAATGACCTACCAAGAACCTATCTAATTTGATTTACCAAGAACATACTTTAATTAATTTGGTATATGTCAGGGATAGGTCACTAATATGTGTCTGCTACCTCTAACATACCAAGTGGTAGAGCATCCAAACTAGTAATCTGAAAGTCTTAGGTTGGACTTCTGATAGGAGCACTCGGATTTCCTTTTTCCTTAGTATGCCTGTGCCATTCACTTAATAATACATCATTCTCATTTATTCACCAGGTTAAAAATATTCCAACACATCAATTTCCATTGCACATATGCCGCTTGCCATTTCCGGCAATCCTAGCAGTATGCAGGATGTTTGCCCAATGAGCCTAGTTTAAGGGCCTTAGCTCCCATGAGTCTCCTGTAGCTCGATCAGTGGTAGAGCATGATCCGAACTAGTAATCAGAAGGTCATTTCATGTACCAGGGAGAAAATGGCAAAATAAAGCTTGTCTACTGATTTTATGTAATGAAACTGTGCTTTGATATCAATGTGCTGATTAATAAAACAATAATAATTAACAATTATTCCACGAGCGCGCGTTGGATATGAGATGATAGATAGCCAACGAGGCGCGTAGCGCCGAGTTGGCTATAATCATCTCATATCCAACAAGCGCAAGTGGAATAATTGTTTTATTAAAAACAATCAAGAAATATTGCTAGATCTTACAGATTTCGCTGTGCAAGAACAACCAGAAGACAATTTAATGATCGTCATTTCTCGGCCATGGTATAATGGCTCATATACCATGGCCTCTAAGCCAATCAAATCCCTCGAATTGCATTATACAATGATTCAGTTTTTAATAATTGTTTTTATCCAGCTCAATCGTGTGGAATATTCCCTGATTTTAACTCGGCCAAGGTCCTTGTCAGCTAAGTATTAGGCAATATTCTGTACAATTTCACAGGATAATAGTATTGTTAATTAGGTACATAATGCATGCACCAAGCAAGAATAAAGCTCTGCTGCATGACTACATACATGTACCTTAATTACTGTTAATTAATAGATTGAGGTGCCTACAATATTTTTTTAAAAAATACCATATGGACAACTGAATTATTAATCAAGGCTGCTGACTAACAAGAGCCCAGTAGCCTGGGAAACCCATGAAAATGCTCTGGGTGCCTTAATTTTCTACAGCAGCACCTAACACTTCACATGCTGGGCTCCTACATGTAACTTCTTGGCGTTTGGCCTTCTGGGCTCCTTGAAATTTTTCTTAGGTAATCTCTTTGAGAAATAAACAATCACAAATGAGATATTTGTACCTACACATGTAAAACATTCATTTCATTGACAGGTTTTTTTAGCAACACAACCTTAATTACATATTGAATAGAATTTGAATGTTTATCAATAGCTCATTCATTTATCTTGCATAAATTTTGTTCTTCAGTAAGCTGAAGAAAAATTTAAAAAAACTTCTTTAATTGGCATGAAAAATAGTCTATTAGTTTAAATTTTTATTCTGCCTTACTGTTATAGTTAAATACCTTCATCTTCATCATTCTCTCCATGTGGAGTTGCCTCTGATTCATCATCTGAGACACTCACATTTGGTTGCTCTTCAGCTTTACTAACACTAGCTGTCATGTTACTTTTGTTTGTCTTTTGAGTGCTTGTCACCATTAAGCTGCTTAATGCTAAGGGTCATTGCATGGACAATTCCTTTCTTGTACTGACTCTTCTGCTGAGGTTTAAACGTTGTTGAGCTGCAAAAAAGTGCAACAATATAAATAAAGATTGCAATTACAAAAATTGTTACAGTCGACTCCCGATAACTTGAACCTTCAAGGGAAATTGAAAAAGGTTCGAGTTATTGGGAGTTCGAGTTATCGAGGGTAAAATTATATAGAAAATGACCTGAAAGGAAAGGAAGATTGGTTCGAGTTAGCGGGAGGCTCGAGTTAGCAAGGGTTCCAGTTATCCAGAGTCGACTTTAATTGCTTGTGATATCATGTACGATGATGTGCCTTTTAGATCGAGCCATTTCTTACTCATTACTGAATATCACTGCCTTAAATGAGTGATGTAATTAATGATTACTGAGAATTGAAATTGTTAAGATCATTTTCAAGAACAGCTCAAAGTCAGGTGTCCAATTATTATGATGTTTGTATAGTCTGTTTCTGTATTAATTTTGATATGTACAAATACATGCAGGCTAGAAGAGACGTCTCTTTACCTCAGATGCTATCACATTATCAACTGTATTTCATTTCTGTTAAGTGTCCTAACGCTTATATTATATTCCATTCTTAACTGTCATATTGCTGATAAACAGGGCTGTCAACCTCACACGTCACACACTCGAGTATACGACAAATAGCAAACTTTGTCAATTATTCGGGAGATTACAGACATAAATCTGGAGACCATGAGATACGGCTCAAAATCTGGAGATTACAAACATAAACCTGGAGACCGGGAGATACGGTTCAAAATCATGAGACTCCCGGACTATCCGGGAGAGTTGACAGCCCTAGATAAAGGCAATTGTAATTTTACATTTTCCTAACAAGTCATTATACATGTACATTGTGAATAGGCAATGCATATATGAATAGTTATACAGTAATATACTTTCATGTACATGTACCTTTTATAACTAAATCTAAATCCGATAAAAATAAATCTTATGCCGCAAAGAATTTCTGTTCGAGCAGAACAGTTGCTTTTCTTCCTTTAAATTTCAGGGGCAACCAACAAAGACATTTACGCAAAATATTTACAATGCTGTCTTCTGTGTTACCAGATTGTTTTTTTGCCTTTCAAAGACATACAGTGTATCAATATGTTATTTTTGTGTAAACTAATACAGTTTGATCTGTATGGAAGCTTTAGCTCAAAATTTAAGTTGCAGAAAGTTTAAGGAAACAATCTTATTCCCTGAATTTACAAACTGTTTTAAGGCTTTACAAAAATGCTAGCTGACCTCACTTTGCATTTTAATGGGATATTTGCAACTCCAAAAGTGAAAGGGATCGGATTAGTTTGCCATTGTTATGGAATTTCAAGCAGACATTTCTAGAGGGAAACTTTTAAGTGTATAAGACAGATTGTTTTTATTTGCCTGATCAAAATTAAGGTTGATGTTGTTCTCCCATAAAAATAAAAATTAAAATCGTTATTAATTTTTCTTCCCCACATTTAAGGCATCTAACAGCCAGTTAGGGTATCACTGGCATCACTACCAGTTGGGTACAATACCGGGCAAGATGGGATAGTAGAGCTGTGATGTCAATACAGAAATGCTTAGTCTAGCTGCCGCATTCTTAATTCCTCAGTTGTTTCATTCTGAGTATTCAACAATATTCAGCAAAGTTACAATCCCATTCATATTTTCATCCACACAGTTTTCTTCTTCTTCTGCAATCAAAAAACAACTGAGGAATACAGAAATCACAAGACTAGTGTTAATTGACATCACAGACCTACTATCCCCAGTCTCCTGTCTTCAGTGCGATATTGTACCCAACCGGAAGTTGGAAAAGAAATTGGACATTTTTTATCCACCTCAAACATGGGAAAACAGTTTTTATTTCCACTTTCATAAAAGAACACCATGAAGATTTTAGCAAGCAAATAAAAAAGATTCTGTCATTTATACATTTTAAACTTTTTTAAAGATGAAGTCTGAGGCAATTGAGGCCTCAGATTTTGACTGAAAAGAGCCATTGGGTGACTCTGAAAGTTGACAGTAAAGCGGCAGTGAGCCATAAATTAAAATGAATCCATAATTTATTGACCAAGCTTGTTTAATTAAGATGGCTCTACTCTTTGTAGACTACACAAACTAAAAAGATGCTGGAGTACATTTGTGAAACCCATGTGGTGTCATGGAATGACACAAGACATAAATTCTTTTTTAACTTTCAAGCAACGTATCAAAGAGCGTGTTTTTGGCTAGTTTCTTAATTTTTATTTCAAATTTTTATTTCTTATTGCTGTCTTTGTATTTTTCTACTTTTAAATAATTGTAAGTTTTAAATCATTTGTAAGTTTTTTAAAACATAAGGTAGTTTTTTTTTCCTCAATCTACAGGGCCCCACTGAATATCACTTTCTTGATGTGGGCTCCCTGTATAAAGATTGTTATTATTATTATTATTATTATTATTATTATTATTATTATTATTATTATTATTATTATTATTATTATTAAGCATCTGTGAACCCGTGTTGTGAATTAGAGGATTACAAAATACTTAAGTTTGCTACTGCTGACCAGGGAGGCATCATTTCACCTTAAATTCATAGCAGAGCTGAATATAACATGTTTGCTATGTCACTGCCATTGTGGCCAGAAACGTGGGCTCAGGCGCTTGGAGCCTAAACATGACTTGAATTTGCAGGAGACTCAAAGTTTTGTATTTAAAGTAAAAAAATATCACGGTAAGTGAAAACACAGGCCTAATTTTTATGCTTTTAAAGACAAAAATTATCTAACAGCCAGAAGATCTAGGAGGTGTACACAGTTTTCAAAACCTGTTTTCATGGGGAAACGACCTTGGGCCTTTCCTACCTTATCCAGGGAAGTCACAAAAGGCCAATTGAGCAGCTTGGAGTCATTTTTCCCCAAGAAATCAAGTCTTTTAAAAAACTGTGTCCCCATGGATCTTTCAAAAATAATGTTTTCTTTGTGAAAACACAACAATTAGGCTTGTAATTTTGCTTACTATGATATTTTCTTAGTTTAAATACAAAACTTTGAGTCTCCAAGGAGTTTAAGTCACTTTTAGGCTCTGAGTGCTTGAGCCCACATTCCTACATGTACAGTACTGTGCAAATGTAAGTTGACAGTCTCGACACGAAACTTGATCCTCAAAGCTATAGAGAATCGAGTATCGAGGTTCGAGGCTAGAGTTTTGAGTTTCAAGTATCGAGTATCGGGACACTTGAAGAACTTTTAGAGGAGCTCGATGACAGATTTCGAGGAAACAATTAATTTCTCGAACCTCAAACAATAAGACAGAACAAATTAAAGTGATTTTCGCATGGCTCTTGCATGTAGTCTTTTCTTAGTTTGGTCGAAAGTTGAAGTAAATCAAATCAGCGGCAGTAAGTGTTTGATAAATCTGTTTCGGCACGTTTCTTCCTTTCGCGTATTATTTTTAAAACACATCCGTTCGTCGTTGTCATAAAATTAAAACATGTCTAAATTTTCATATGCTACACCAATTCTTTTTAATGAATAATCATATACCTGCCAACTCTCACGCATTATGCGTGAGTCTCACGCCTGCGGACTAAAGAGAGCGATCTCACTCATCAAGGACAATTTCTCACGCCTGACTCACAAATCCAGACATTTCATTTCAGATTTGTTATGTATATTTTCTTTGCTCTTTATAAAAAGCGCAAAAGCTTTCAAATGTCTACAATCCGTTTGAATCGTAAGTGTTCAAAGGTCGTCGGAATATCTTCGGACATTCTCGGCAATGTTCGGAAGTCTTCGGAAAATCGTCGGAAATGTTCGGAAGTGTCTCGGACGTTTTCGGAAATCCCAGTCATGACGAGTCAAAAATCTCACGCGTTTGACTTAGAAAAAGTTGGCAGGTATATAATCAAACTTCAAACTCCATGAAGCAAACTAATTTACAAGATAATTTGCGGCTTTTTCGCGGAATGTAACACGATCGCTTCTGAAATATTTTCGCTGCGCAAGCAGTATGCAGCGCAAGACCATACATGTACTTGAATCTTTCAAATGAAAACTTCGAAAAAAGCATTTCCTTATTTAAAAACGCACAAAATTTACGGTAGAATTCGGCAAGGAACCGGGGAAACTTCAACGTGGCCATTCGCTTGCCTTTGAGCAGACTTTGAAAGCCGCCGCGAATGTTTACATTATCGGCGTAGTGATACAAATTTGAATAAATATTATGGAGATCATCTTAAAAGGCATATGTCACATTTTCTTCATTTTCTATCAACTGATTTCAGATTGTAACCATGTCCTCCTCTGACAGATGACTGGATTACTTGTTCGCTAAACCCAGTTTTAACGGCAAAGGAAGCGAAACTAAAAGATTGCGACTTTTCAGTAATGTAATGTAATGTGCCACACCAGTAAATAGCGAATGAGTTATTCAACTTGCTCTACTGAGAGCTAACCACCCATTAAAATGCCAAGGGTGTGTCCAGGGGCGGGGGTCAATTGGGTGCTCTTGGATTTGACTGATACATTATAATAATTATTAATTTATTATAATGACGTGATTGTAAAACTTTCTGGCGTGAACCATTCATTCAACCCTTTTGTATTAATTGCCTTCATATTTTAGCACTGCACTAACTCATGAACTGCCCAAGTAAGGATCTTGTGAGTAAAATATGTAGAAAAACGTCATGGTATTTACAATGTATTTCAAAGATGAGGGTCAGTGGATTCTCTGATAATTATATTGTACTGCATGCGTAGATGTTTGTTCCACTCTTACAGTGCAACCGGGAAAACCCTGACAACTGAAATATGTAAGGAATGGTATTTCAGTCCAATGAAATGTCTGAAATCCACTTGCCAAACAGCAGACTGTTTACTGTTGTTTGCATGGCAAGAATTGTGTCGGCTTTATAATTAGATTTTCCCGGTAAATATTGATTTAATTTGAGCTAATTCTGGTCATTTAAGCTCTGAGACTATTCATAAAGAAACAGAACAGTGCATGTATTTGTCCTTTCACCGATCACTGCAGGCCTTCCGAAGCAATACTTTGTTGCTTTCAACAAATTGTGCCGTCGCTAATAGCTGTATTATCCATTACTGGTAAAATAAAAAAAAAGTGAATTAAACAAAAAATATAAACGAATTATTGAATGATGAAAACTTATCACAACTCAACAGTCAGCCAATACTACGGAACCAATTTTTAAGCCTAAATGACAGCACTGTATGAAAAATGTTCATGTTCGTTTGCTTACCATTAATTTTTCCTATGAAAGAACGCAACAGTTTGCCCGCTGCAAGTCTCCTTTATAAAATCAGCAACCGAAGTCGACAAAGTCGAACATGCTCAAGGCCCGGTTCAGATGCCGAACTTTTCATGAGCCGAGCCTAATACCTTGAATTAAGTACATGAAACGTTCGGTGTCTGAATCAATTGAGAACGGCTGTTTCAATTTGGAATGGCTCAGCCGTTCTTCCCGCCTGGCTCAGCCGGGAATTTCAGGTTTGGGACGGCTTTGATTCAGACGTTGAACTTTTCATGAGCCAAACCTAATGCATAAATTATTATAACGTATTTCAAATAAAAAAATTAACAATTAAAAAAAACGCTAGCATTTCGATTGGTTTTGCTTCAAGTAAATTAAGTTTGGCTAATAAAGTTCAGCGTCTGAATCAAAAGGTGGGATTTTCATGATATGGGCCGACCTTAATTCGAATTAAGTTTGGCTCATGAAAAGTTTGGCGTCTGAACTGGGTCTTAGGGTCACAAATAGGGATGTCAAATCTTGGATCACTGAATGATCCAAAAATAGGCATTCTAGCACTACTGGGAGTGGAAATTGCTGTTGCATGAGGGCCCGTAATATTGACCTTTTCGATTCTTTTGATTTTGATTAAGCCTGACTAATAACGGTTATACAGTTTGCAATTTAGGCAAGTGAAGTCCTCAAACATGATTGGCTTAAAAACAATAAGCATTCCTGACATATTTTAGTTGACGTGACATGTTCATGGTTTTCCCGGTCGCGCTGTACATGTATAACTGTAAGTGATTCTCCAAATATGACATAAGAGGCTAGGTGTGTGCATGGTACATGTAACCTTATGTGAGTTTACTCGGAGATTTTAGTTAGACCAGATATGGCGTCAGAACCATTACCCAACTTTGTAGGCTTGACTTTATGATCAGATTTATGCACCAGTCAATTGAAACCCCCACCCCCCGGACCCGGGACAGATAAGGGGATAATAGGGGAATATAAGCACTTTTGATCAAAGATCTGTCCCCTGGGGGTGGTAGATAAGATGTGTTTTGCTTCTTTATATGTCCCCACCTTGGAGAATCAGGGAGATTTGACTGTGGTTGACTGGTACCGAAGTTGGTCACGAAGTCAATCGATTGCACGTCGTTATTTTTGCACCATCCACATTTGCTTATATTGGCAAAATGCTTCGCAAAATTTGGTTTAAAGACAATTCAAAAGTAAGAAGAAAATTCATTCCACTTCTATGGAAAACTCTGCCTACAAACCCATGGTACAGCCATGGGTACAAAAATGGCAGTCGCCTTTGCCAATATCTCATAGGTAAGGTTGAAACAGAGATTTTAAAACCACTCATTTGGAAATGATATATAGACGGTGTTATTTTCGCCCTGGACTTTAAGGAGAGGAGATAATGCAGTTCATTGAGCAAGCAAACAAACACCATCCCACAATTAAATTTACGGCTGAAATTTCAGAAACGGAAACATTTCTGGATTAACAAACATTTATAGGCGAAAGATTCAGAAGCAATTCAGTTCTTGATGTGCGTACGCAGTTCAAACCAACTGAAACATTTCAATATACGCACTTCTCTTCATGCCACCCACCAGGGGTAAAAAAAGGCTTCATCAAAGGCGAAGCACTGAAACTTCTCAGAACAAACTCTTCTAAGAAAGAAAAATATTTGAAAAGCAAATTCATTAAAATTCTACACTATCACACCTACAGGAAAGAGGACCCTCTCAGAAGTGCAATTTGAAAACAGGAAACTAGCACTCCTTCAAAAACCAAAGGAAAACAAACGAATCTTGCCCTTCGTTACACAACACCACCCAGCAGTCATGAAAGACTGGCATTTAATAGAGCAACAACCATTGCTCAAAGAAATCTACAAAGACTTGCCCCTCATATGTTACACTGAGGGGGCGGTCAATCAAAGATATGCCAGTGAGAGCCAAATTATGCGCTAGGGAGCCATGCAGGCCTGTTACTCTTGTACCCAATATGATTGCTTGTGCGGTCAGTATAAAATGCAGACTGCAGACTGCAGATTGCAGACTGCAGACTGGGTATAAAATGCAGACTGCAGACTGCAGACTGGGTATAAAATGCAGACCGATATCAAAACCGGCTCTTCGTCAAATACAGGGTACATTTTCAATTTTCAACTTACCCTAGTGTCACGCAATCACATTTCTGAGATCATCTCCCACGAAATTGACCTTATTTTTGACCCATTTCTCAACAGTTTGTTTTCTTTATCTCGATTTGGTAGCTTTCATTTCCTGAGGCCCTTTCTTCACAAAGAAGACTCGAACTTAATCGCTTTGCATTAGTTCGTAAACAATTACGCCCATGATGGTTTTCATAATTGACTTGATTTCCAAGGGGGCAAGCAATTTGACATCACAAAATTTTAACTAGTTTCTTTGGATATTAACGAGGTTTGTCAAAGACAAATTGTTTACCTTCAGTATTCTAGCGATATATGAACACATATTTTATTCAAAAAGCATTATTTTACTGCCACCCTGACTGCCACTTACCGATGTCGCCAATGTCATGTTGACGCAAAGCAGCAAAAAGGACAACCACGTGCGAAGTAAAGGTCATGTGTCCGCGTTATTGCTTACGTCATGCTTTGCAGCTGTTTATTTCAAGGTTGACGCTTTTCGAAAACAATATAATAATGTCAATTTTATGGGAAATGATCTCGAAAGACGATTGTATATGACATTAGTGTAAGTTAAGTTAAAAAATTCAAAATGTACACTGTATCCTGTATTTGGCGAAGAAGCGGTTTTGGTCTCAGTCTGCATTTTACCCAGTCTGCAGTCTGCATTTTATACCTAGTCTGCATTTTATACCCAGTCTGCAGTCTGCAATCTGCAGTCTGCAGTCTGCATTTTATACTGACCGATTGCTTGTGATAATCCTGGCTTCCCTATAGAGTGGTTCCATTTCGAATACGTGGGACTTGTGGATGCACCAAGTCGAAAGCGGCTTTACACTGAATGTGCTGTTTAACATTTTCAAAGCAATCACTGTTCAGAAATGCTCTGTTGCAATGTGAAATTCATATTCTTGCAAAATTTAATAATCTGCAGCAAGTTTTGTTAAGATGTATTACAAGAAAACTATTGCCTTATAAAGTATATTTTGCTTCTGATCAATTCAGTGTGAACGGTTTCATTTTGTTTTGTTTTGTTTGATTTGGGGTTTTTTTAATCCCTTGCCAATTTGTTCCCAGGTGTAGGAGAATTTTATCTCAAGATTTTCCCCCAGGGGCTGGAGGTTTTGGTATGATTTGATCAGGGCCTTTGTCAAATCCCCCTATCTGTCCCGGGTCCGGGGGGGTGGGGGTTTCAATTGACTAGTGCATTAAGGCACATGAAAACATATCGAAAATTACACTTCCAATGGTCGATTAGCGAGAAATAGACTTAAAAACTTATGTACCAGATCATACCTTCACTATCTGTTTAAAACCTCCATTCGTCCACTGAACATTGCTCTGAGCATACTGTCCTGCTTCGAAAGAGTTCCAATGGTTGTGTAATGAAGGGAGCCTCCTACATTGAGTTTGACGTATTTTGTGGGCGAGCCTCTGATAGTCATTGGATGCGTTGCGTCTCCAGACATCCTATTCGTTCTTCGGACTTCTCGTTCAGGCTTCCGCTTCGACTTGTGACAGCCTTTAAAGGGAAATATTTGATTGTCTTCGTTTAAATATATACTCCTAAAGGTAGTTTCCCAAAATAACTCTTTCCAGGGTTACTCGTAAGTTATGGTGCTTCATGTATGTTACACCATAGTGTGGACTCATTAGTGCATTGCGACGCGACACGACAAACAGGCTTTTCCAGTTGCATATGAAAGTGAAAGTAGCCTTGGACAGTCTTCGGTAAGTGCATTTTCATTTTTGTTCTCTTACCTCTTCGTATAGCATTGATTTACACCAGCGTAAAGTAGAACTACTCTTTCCATACCTGCGGCAAAAAGCCGTGAGAGACACATTAACGATAAACTGCAGTGAATTATTTGTTTTAGTAAGGCTCCTTGTGAGCGTTGTGGAGACCCGGGGGGGGGGGGGGGGGGGTACTCCCATATATGGGCTATATAGGTACGTGCCGCGAGATAGGGTAGGGTTTTTGAGGTTCTCAGTCCTTAAATAGGGTATCATTTTTTCTTCATTTTTTCCTCATTTAGCAACGCGTTCCTGGAGTAGGGTACCTAAATTGTATCAGTTAAATTCAAGTTTGTCAGCGCCACGTTTTACGAAAAAAAAAATGGCTTTTTAAAACTGAAGTGTCCGCTAAAGTATTAGAAAAGCGATTTTCATAGAGAATTGTGTTTATCCGTGCACATTAGCCGTTGTTTGCGTGCCTTGAATAGGGTGTCATTTTTCGGGTTCGGTCCTTAAAAGGGTATCTGTTTTCCCTTTCTTTACCCTTAAATAGGGTCAGGGTTTGAGAACCTTCACGGCACACCCCTATCGAAAATTTTCGGGAGTACCCCCCCGGGTGCGGAGAACAGTTGATCGAAGCTGGGGCGGAAGTAGCTTGTTGTGTAGCGACGTTGTTTCGTTTTGGTAGATTATCTGCTCGGAAGGTCTTCACCAAGTAGCCACACAAGAAATTTGGATTTGATTTTAAGAAAAACTTCCAGTATTCTGTAGACAAATGTCACCTCAAACTTTCGAAACAAACAGAAGAAAATTAATTCCTTTTGTTGGGAGAGGGAAATATGTCGCTTACAGTATAGATATCAAGGTAGCTTGGCCAGCTGGCATCAGCTACAGTGACCGAACATATCACACTGTGTTAACTCACAAACTTATGCCTTTGGAAAGGCTATTATATTAAGTTTGTGCCGTAGGTTCACTCTCCTTAACTTTGCACTAACCGTGACGACTGACAATATGCAAAATATTCATGAAAACAGTTTTATTATTCTTAACGGTTTATTAAATACATTTTGCTAACGGCATATTTACAATTATACGCGTGATTGAACTCTGAGTTAGAAACCTCTTCTGGATTAAATTTACGTTTGAGAGCTTAACTCGTTTCAAAAACGATGTTTTTGACATCCAATTCAATTATTGGATGTTAAACGTTACGTACCCGTAAACTGGAATGCAACAAATTGCCATAAATAGATTTACAGCTTAAAAAGGTACACGCACATTGTTGGATGCATTATAGACTCCCATGATCTCCGGAGACTCAAAACTGCTATCAGTAGTCGTGGATATAGAGTTTCAGGAGTTGTAACAAACTAAAGGTTACTGACTAAAAAACTTAGTGTGTTACATTGGGATGAGTTCCTGGTTTTGTTCCCTTGGAAACGATAAGTTTCAACAAGTCTTAACATTCCAAAATCTGCTTTTGCCACTTAAAGACGCGAGGTGGAGACTAAGCTTTACGACCATTTACCATTAAGTCGATACAAGCAATTAGCTTTGGTCACAGTCTTTGAGCTGAAAGCACTTTGCTTCGACTATCCTGGGCACTGGTGTGTAGAATCCTTCTTTCACTGCAAATTTGAGTCAAATAAATATCCTGGGGTTTTTTTCTGAACGTGAAATGCTCGTTTAAAATTTGTCATTTAACGTGTTGTGCTAGACCCACCTTTTACCACCCTTTGAAATCGATCCGAAACCGTAAAATCATTTTCTTAGAAACGAAATACGTTCAAGTAATTATTTCAAGTGAATTTTGCGACCGAGGGAAACTTTACTTTTGAAGTGATTTAACTCAGCTCTAGAAATCCGCGGCGGTTATGTGGGAGATTATCAGCCGGTTGAATAACTCAGTATCCTATTTTGTTGTTTTCATTAATGAATAACTCTGGAAAGACAAGGACACGAATTTATCCTGAAAAATATCGATACACACGAGCTGTCCGTATCGCTTGAATCACTCTTAAACACTGTTTACGTAACCTCTTGTAAATTCTTGTTTTGATGGAGGGTTGTTAAAATCCTTGTAATTCTACGAATTATTTTGTTTCATCGCACAAACTAAAATAAAATATTTGTTACAATGGTTATACTCAGGTCTCAGTAACGACTTTTCGTTAATCATCGCCTTTGACGAATTTTCAGGACTAACTGTTCATGGTCTCAGTGAATGTGCAGTTACAGAGAAAACCCACACTCCCCCACGGAAGGTTTTTGTTTGCACCCCATCCCCCAGGAAATTCCAGTTAAGCTTCATACTTTGCTTCCAAAATTTTGGCTTTTAAGAGCAAATGTCTGTAAAAACCAAAGAAATCCCGGACACAGCTCAAAATTCGAATTCGCTCATACTTTGTAGATTGATAGGCCCTAGTACCACACTTATGAAAAGGACATCCATTTAACCAAATAACCACTCGTTTACGAGAAACGAATTTTAAATTATCAACGGCATTTTTGGTCAACAAAGCCTCAAATAATGTCACCATTCATTAAGGTACCGAATCAAGCAATCGTAACTTTTGAATCTCTTACACGCAAATCCTATTCATTAAATGCTTTTTTAGTTCTCTGACTTGTAACATAGCCAGGCAACTCTTCTTATAAATATTTTACGATTTTTTTTATAAGGAATGCCAACGGCTTCTCTTAAAGGCTTTGTTAGGACCTCCAACAAACTAACCATAACTACCTGTGGTACTCAAAAAATCTCACCGAAAAACCTTCCGGGGGTACAATTTATGATAGTTTTCAGTTTCTATGGCTTCAATTTCTTGGGATCTTTCGTACGTTAAGAAAAAAACATTTCTAAACTGAGCATATTTTCACTATCCACCATTTTGAAATGAACAACAAACACACTTGAATTGTTTATAAAACTTACATTGTTTTATTCAAATAAGCCGCTTGAAACATCTATTTGTACGAAGTATCAACTGCAGTAAATCCCTTTTATGTTCTTTTTTGTGAATTGAAATCATAACCTAAAGTGTAGCAAGTTAACATAACAAAATCGCGTCTGGCAATGGGTTTGCATAATTTCTACATTTTTGCCGTGACTCACCTCATTCCTGTCACTGACCTTCAACAAACTTGATTTCTTTGCCTTTATTATCTTAGTTCTCGGTTTAATCTTACGTTCCCTACTATACAAGCCAAGCTACAAACCATTGTGAATCTTTCACCGCGAGCTCAGCCGTTCCAACCAGAAATTTGTGCAGTATTTTCGTCTATTTCGAATACGGTTTTACAGAAATTCACGTGATCAACACGGAACGTCACTTTGTGTTACTTTGCGTCACGCTCACGCAACTTCCAACACCCCTTCTTTGGCAAAACTCGCTTACGCGAACCTTGAGACTGGAAAAGGTCAAAACTGGCAAACATATTTTATAACTTAAGCTAAGCGAAAAAAGACAATAAACTTCTTGTCGCTATTTGTCTAGGAAGACGTGAATTAATAACTCAACGGGAACTCCAACCAATAAACCGGCAAATGGGTGGCTTACTGCAGTACAGTACACATTTGTTTTACGAACTTAAAAAAGATTAAATAAAAGTCAAGGCTTTTCAAAGCACTTTCAGGCTAAGGTTGACTAAAAATAGAAAATGAATAAATGTTTTTAAGTTGACTGTGATCAGCTTGTACCATATAACTGGGTTTTCATATACCTTATGCAAAAATGACTGACATTTTAACATTCCCGTTTGTTGCATTCACTAGCCTCGTTCAAACTCAATAACGAAGCTAGTGAGGCTAATTTGAATGCAAACAAAAGGATATTAAAATGTCAGTCATTTTTGCATAGGGTCTCTGCCCCCACCCTCCCACCCATTTTCTTTAAAATGAAACTCACGATCGCGCGCGACAAGACAGTTACCGTTTCGCAGGACTTTCGCGCGCGGGGCAAACTCACGCACAGCGTCTTCTATTTGTCGCTCAAAAATTGTGACTGAAAAAGAAAAAGAATTTATTTTAGCCCAGATTCTAGCGGAGGTAGAGAGTCTGGTCCTTCGATCTTCGTCCTTAACCTATTGCAAACACTTTCATTATATCCAATTCTGATCAAACGAGGACTGCATGAAGTGCACCAACCACACATAAACTAAACACCTTAGGGGTTCGTCAAAATAAACAATTCTATATGAAAACGTATTCTGGCAGACTTGTCTTCCCTAACACTCCTTTATTACTGAATGCCAAATTTTTGGCAACTTTAGCTTATGTTGCACTGTCAAATTGCAGCTTACAATGTGAGATTTGGGAAGGTTATAATAATAATAATAATAATAATAATAATAATAATAATAATAATAATAATAATAATAATAATAAATAATAATAATAATAATAATAATAATAATAATAATACAGTCAACTCTCTCATAGCGACCACTTCTCATAAGCGACCACCTTCCGTAAGCGACCACCTTGTAAACAACGGTTTTGTTTCTCAGTTAAATACTGTTTCAAGAGCTGTCTCGTAAGCGACCACCACTCAAATTTCTTAAGGGACCGCGACCACTTTTTAGGCCAGAAATTACACATTCTTTTGTTTTCTGTTTCCGGTAAGCGACCACACAACATAATCACGTATGATCGCATGTAAATCATTACTCGGAAGTGACAAAAGTTCAATTTTGATGACGCTTCCCCGTACTGCTGACAGATAATGACAGTTTACAGACAGAGAAGATGGCTACAATTAGATCTTTAGGTAAACGGGAATTGTTACAGTGATCTGTTCCAAAATGAACCATGAACCATGTTATACAAAGTTTCATAAGAAGAATGAATAAATGTGAAAAAATCAAATAAATAAGTTTCTATTTGCCTGATTTTAGCTGCTAAGGTAACATTTTTTTGTAATTAATTAATCAATCCAGTATTAGGCTTAGTTTGTTGATCTTCCACCTCCCGTAAGCGACCACTTTGTCGTGCACCAAGGGTGGTCACTTACAAGAGAGTTGACTGTAATAATAATAATAATAATAATAATAATAATAATAATAATAATAATAATAATAATAATAATAATAATAATTTTGGCAGGTGTCATTTACGTGCACATGACCTTTCCCCAACAAGCTCAATGAACGGTAAGTTCCATCCACATTTAATCCCAGATTCTCACAAAGCTCCCTCAACATTTTAACTGGAAAATTTGGTAACTTCTTCTCGCTCGCCAAGCTGCATGACTTTATCGATCGCCAACCTAATCTCGACATTCCCGAACCGACTGTGATCAGGGTACGAGATTACCGCCAACCAATACCCAAACGTTCACGGTGCAAGGGACATATGGTCATTTCCTGGATGTTCGGCGGTGTTTGAAAACAGGCTGGCACTTCTTGCTAGTATGAGCTCGACTTCCGTTTCACAGCCACTAAATTTCAACAGTTTTTTGTGACCTGATACACTCTTGTTGCACGACACAAAAGAGGAAGGATCCCACACGACAGAATTCTACTTCTTGAATCACATCCACATTCGCCACCGACCAAAAGAGAGAAAGACATTTTCCTTCTTCTGACCAGTCGGTTAACAGCCGCATTTCGGAAACATGAAAGAAAAGAGTCGGCTCCGAAAGGTTGTTCATTTCAGTAAATATTCTAATAAGTTTTATTAAACTGAGAACCAGGTTTGCGAGATAACTGTCTTTGCTTCGAATTTGATGTGATGACGGCATTTATCCTCTCATGATATTTGTTTTTATTCCATTTCGAGTTTCGTTTCGACTGATTTGCTTTCTTCACTTTGCAAGAGACTCTTTAACCGAGGCACGTATTCAAACAATACTTGGCATTGCTACGGTTTCACGATTGCCGTGGGCCACAGCACACCGTTTTGGGCAGAACAGGTACATAATCATAGACATTATGCAGCTCAATACACTTTGGACTCATACTGCCGCCTTGAGGTAAATTGAAGGGGTAAAGTAATGACGGAAGGCCATGTGACGTGTAATGCGAGAAACGGCCCTTCGACAAGGGTAATTTGATACAAACAGGTAAGCTTATTTCAATCCATTTCTTTGTCGGATATGTGAAAATCTGTAGTAGTCCCGAAACATTTTATTCTTGGATATTTGAACCACCAAAAAAGGGAAATTTTGGACTGACGCTTTCGAAAAAAAACAAACAAACAAACAAACTCAAATACATGCTCAGTCAGTGTCTGGTTCTCCAGGAAACCCATTCCAAAGAGGCAGCACTAAAAGCAGGAATCCGGAATCTGAAATCCGAAATCCAGAATCCAGAATCCGGTTCCAGCGGAAGTCTCAAGATTCAACAATTAGGTTGTACAAAGATTGTCTCCAGAAAACCTTAACATAGTTTCAAATGAAGATATAGACTATCAAATTTCTTTTCTTTACTGTACGCTCGATCGTTTTTAAATGTTTTAACCAAGAGACCAATCATTTTTCATTTGCGGGAAAATAATGACTTAATTAGATTTTTTCTCTCATTTGCGTTGACAATATTTTCAGACAATTTTTGTACAATTTAATTGATTAATCTTGAGGATTCCTCTGGATCCGGAGTCCAGTTTTCTGTTCCGTATTCCGGATTCCAGATTCCTGATTTTAGTGTTGCCCCTTAGTTTTCAAAATGGCGTCCGTCGGCAAATTTGTCATATTAGCAAACTTCAATGAAGTCGTATCACACAACTAACGGACATCCCAAAAAAATGCCAGCATAACTTTTGACATCTATCCTTTATTTGTATCTGCAGTATAGTTTGAGGTCCTAGTTTGGAGTACCGACATGATTTTTAGGGAGTTATATTAAGGTACCTCAAAACTATTTGAAAAGAGTATCGAAGGTGGCTTCAAGAAAAAACCCATGACCGTTGTTAAGGAAGAAAATAACCGCTTTTCTTATCACTGCTGAATTTTCTAGAGACCAGACTATAAAGTTCCAGCAAAGGAAGATTTACAGTGTATTTTTAACGAACACTAGAATGCTATGAATATTGTGAAATTTCGATCCAAATTAGCCTCAAAACCAACGCAAACGTTTTTATTAAATTACTCTTAAGGAAACGAATTTTAAAACGAACTAACCCTGTTTTGTTTAGTTTGGGTCAAAGGCCTATCTATAGAAAAAGTATGAGCGAAATCGAATTTTGAGCTGTGTCCGCGATTTGACGATTATATTTGATGCTTAGGGACATTTACTCTTAAGAGTCCCCTTCCCCCTAAGAATTTCCGATGACCTTCCATGGGATGGATTTTTTCGGGAACTGCACGATTGAAAGCTGGAACATATAATTGAAAGACAGAGACAAAACACACCGGCCCAGGCCCTTGCTTCCGTGACAGTGTTCGACTGAAAGGAGAAAATACCAGTGTCGAAATTATACAACACTTTATCATTGTGAATTTTCTTTTTATGTATTGTGAACCGTAAAATAATATTAACGACGGGAAATTTTGGTACGCCCCTGCTTATTATACGTCAAGGCAGATACGCCCCCGGTGTGATATCAATATTTGCATATGCAATCCCTACTTTCACTGATCTTTTCCGGACTCTTACCTTTTACGCGTTTGCATGATTGGCATGATCCAAAACAATAATTTAACGGGCCTTTTAACAGTTAAACTTAAAATAACGAGAAACTCAAGCGTTCTAAGGTAAGAAACCCCTAAACTCGGCACCCGAGCCATAGTCTCTGGCTCGCCAACTTTCCGTTTAATTGTCTTCATTTATAGCACTACAAAATTTCTTATGGGCACTGCTAGAATAAGAAACGGCCTAACTCTTGAGCATGTCGATGAATCTGTGAGCAGTTGAGTCTCTATCAAGACCGGGCCTGTTATCCGGGCTTGTCTTCTGGGGCGGCCGGATTGGTGGGGGGGGGGGGGGAGGAGATAAGGCGAATTCCGTCCCGCTCCATAACGTCGGAAGTATAAAAGCTATGACAATGAGACTTGGAGGAGAGATAGTACGTTTCTTTTGAGGTCCGCAACGAGAAGTGATTACATCATATGATGTTGTCATAACATCATGATTGTCACTTGGCGGCCATCTTGGATCCTGCAACTTGCTAGCTCTGAATTTCCCCAAAACTTCAGGAAAGCGCCAAAATTGAAGGAAAAGTAACCAAAACCAAGAAAGGAACACAAATATGGATTAAAAATAAAAACGTTACAGAAAGAAAAGTAATTTTCCTTCATTTTAAAAACGGGATTTTCTCAGTTAATTGAAAAAATGTCCTGTCAAAAACAACAACATCAAAGTGAATGAGCAGTAACCGACGACATCAAATTGTTCCTAGATAAATTTCCAGGCCGTTTGCTCAAATATTAAAATGTTTAAACTCGTACCATGCAACGCAAGCGTAAACTCACCAGCAAACCAGGTTTTGTAAATTTGAGTTGCTTTTTTAGATGTTTTCGAAGTGTCCAATGACAGTTGTATGGTTTCTTGGCTCACAGTTCAATTAGCGTTGCGATTGCCTCATCCTCATAACACGTTAAACCGCGAAGACTTTTTGGTCTTTTTGTAGTGGAATCCAATTAAATTGTAGGACCCTATCTTGGATTGCTCCTGCGGCTATCCATAGGGCTTACTTACCAACAGGGGAAACATTTGGGCACGGCACCCCTCTCGGGTGGACCCCACTATTGCGGGATATCGCTTTTACGGACACCAAAACACTGTCCTGATGGTGTTCGCTATAACTAGAGTGGACTGTATCTATTATCTTTTTACGTCAACGATTGTATAAATTGTCCGTGATGCGAAGAGAATCCAAAATATAAAAGGATTTCCAGTGAATGATCTTAATGACATATGCTTCAGTGTATTTCACTGAGTGTCCACATCACAGTAGCATGCTGATACCGAGCCTAAAGACGCTGGTAATCTGAAAAGATGTAGTATAGTCACTTAAAGGTTGTATGCTCATGAGAGGTTTCCCTTGACCACATCAAGAATGTGTGTGGGAATCAGTATATTGAGGTGAGAGGTTAGAACGTCCTGCTTCCCACACCTTTTATTTATGGTTCTGTCCTTTCCTTAATTTTTCTCAGTAATTCTTCATTCTTTTTCTGCTGGAAAAACTTAATTTGTTCCTTACACTTTAACATTGCCACTATGTGCATCCCACTTAAGGATTTTTCTTGCCACTGTAGCTGCACCCCAATTTTCTCTTGAGGTCTACCTCCTTGATGTGTTAGTACCAACAACACTAATTTTCGCTCTCTGTGTTTTGAGCCTTATTCTTTGAATATTCTTTCAGTTTTTTTAATTCACCGTTGCATGGGATAGTTACTAGTACTTTTATACTCTTAGCTGCTTCCATAACACATTAACGTACTCCCCATGGAAAATTGGATATTGTTACGATGGTAGTAATCTCTCAGCAAATCAGTGCTCCATGTTGGTTTGCTATCTCACAGTGCTTACAGATAATTATGGATCATACCAAATTTAGAGTCAAAGGGGACGAATGACTCATCCTTTTACAAAACACACGTTTGGAGTCTATAATTTTCAGACCATGATTTAGGAGATTGTATTAAAAAATGTTGACAAGTAGCTGACAGTCTGGCTACTGAAGTCCAATTATTATCTAACGTAGCCTGTTCTGTTCGAGTCGTACCCTTTTAGTCTCACCCATCTGCATATAAACACAACTGATCATTCAACTGGTTTCCCCCATAGCCTAGCTAGTTTCAAATCTCTGCTCTCTAAAACATAGCAATGTATTAGGCCTGTACAAAACTGTTTTCAGTCACGAGCTCAACTATAGGATAACAAATAAAGTATCCACCTCTGTGGTCTTCAACTCAAAATGTCAGAAAAGTTCTAAATGTAATTTAAAAGATGGATGAGCTAAGCTTGCCTTCTATCAATTTAGTCTGAAGTTTACGCAATGTGCTCCCACACATCGCATGAGAAGAATGCTCGACTTTTTCCGTTTAAATACATAGAGCTTCGCAATTTGAACAAGGTCGAATAAATTTGAAAAAAAAATCGTTGTTTATTTACAAATCAAAACCCCCTTCTTAAATACCTATAGCCTCAAAATGATATCGAAGTGTTCATTTTACAAGATGGAAGTGTAAAGTGTGTACCGTTCGGTTGCACTTATCCCATTTACTGCATCAACCGATTGATGAATTAGCCTACCTGACAAGCATATACCTTGTGTTGCTTCAGGCACAAATCGAAAATTAATCCTTTGTTTAACACCTATAGCTTCAAAATCACATACAAATGTTCGTTTGTACAGTTCGTTTATACGTATCCCAATTTCTGCCTCAACTGATTGAACTTCATTGGCTGCCATTTTCTGAACACTATGAGCGACCAAGTCTCTCTCTCCGTTAAAGCCAAGTGGCCGTCTCACCACCCATTTTGTTCTGTCCCCTTAAAAAAATTAACATCGTTACTACCCCCTTTTAGAAAACATGATTAATGCTTAACACTGGTTTGCCAGTATGAGGAAAAAACTTCAGAATACTTCTGTTTTCTGTTTCTTGTTAAGACCGCCATGAACGACCCAGAGGAAATTATCTGGATTATCTGGATTATCTGGATTGGTAAACTAGTTGCCAGTTTTCTTCTTAACACAAGTCGAGTTCCACAAGCTACTGAGTTGTGCCAGGAATTTTTATGTTTGATTCTACTAGACAACACAACCCAGGAGCAAGTGTTCGAATTAGCCTACACAAGCATATACCTTGTGTTGTTTATGGCATATTCCCTTCTTAACGATCACACAAGTGCAATAAACTGCGGTAGAAAACTTCTGGACCTTTTCTGCGGCCTTGGCTTAAGAGCCGAAGAAGGCAAAATAACCTTACTACTGGCACAATTATATGAACTTAAGAGCAAATACAAAGAAGCGAAAGGGCTTTATGAGAAAGCAATGAGCATCATGATAGAAACAGGGGACAGAAAAGGAGAAGCTATATGTTATAGAAACCTGGGAACTGTGTATCATTTTCATGGTGAATATGCAAAAGCTGAAGAATACCAAAGGAAAGCACTTGCAATAGGAAAAGAAATTGGCGATAAAAAAGGAGAGGCCGCATGTTATGGAAACCTGGGAGATGTCTCTCAATCTCTTGGTGAATACGGAAAAGCTGAAGCATACCAAAGGAAAGCACTTGCAATAACAAAAGAAATTGGCGACAGAGAAGGGGAAGCTGCATGTTATGGAAACCTGGGAACTGTGTATCTCTCCCGTGGTGAATATGCAAGGGCTGAAGAATATCTAAACAACGCACTTGCAATGGGAAGACAACTTGGCAACAAAAAAGGAGAGGCCGTGTGTTATGGAAACCTGGCAACTGTGTATCATTCCCGTGGTGAATATGCAAGGGCTGAAGAATATCTAAACAACGCACTTGCAATGAGAAGACAACTTGGCGACAAAAAAGGAGAGGCCGTGTGTTCTGGAAACCTGGGAAGTGTCTGTGAATCTCTTGGGGAATATGGACAAGCTGAAAAATACCAAAGGAAAGCACTAGCAATAAGAAAAGAAATTGGCGACAGAGAAGGGGAAGCTACATGCTATGGAAACCTGGGCACTGTGTATCATTACCGTGGCGAATATGCAAAGGCTGAAGAATACCAAAAGAAAGCACTTGCAATTAGAAAAGAAATTGGCGGCAGAAGAGGGGAAGCTGCATGTTATGGAAACTTGGGAACTGTGTATCTTTCCCGTGGTGAATATGCAAAGGCTGAAGAATACCAAAGGAAAGCCCTTGCAATAAGAAAAGAAATTGGCGAAAGACAAGGGGATGCTTCATGTTATGGAAAACTGGGAGCTGTGTATTATTCCCGTGGCGAATGTGAAAAGGCTGAAGAATACCAAAGGAAAGCACTCGTAATAAGAAAAGAAATTGGCGACAGGGAAGGGGAAGCTGCATGTTATGCAAACCTGGGAACTGTGTATTATTCCCGTGGCGAATATGCAAAGGCTGAAGAATACCAAAGGAAAGCACTTGCAATAAGGAAAGGAATTGGCAAAAGGCAAGGGGAAGCTTCATGTTATGGACACCTGGGAACTGTGTATCATTCCCGTGGAGAATATGCAAAGGCTGAAGAATACCAAAGAAAAGCACTCGCAATAAGAAAAGAAATTGGCGACAGAGAAGGGGAAGCTGCATGTTATGGAGACCTGGGAACTGTGTATCATTCCCGTGGTGAATATGCAAAGGCTGAAGAATACCAAAGAAAAGCACTCGCAATAAGAAAAGAAATTGGCGACAGAGCAGGGGAAGCTGCATGTTATGGAAACCTGGGAACTGTGTATAATTCCCGTGGTGAATATGCAAAGGCTGAAGAATACCAAAGGAAAGCACTTGCAATTAGGAAAGAAATTGGCCATAAAGACGGAGAGGCAGCGTGTTATGGAAGCCTGGGAGGTGTCTTTCAATCTCTTGGTGAACATGGAAAAGCTGAAGAATACCAAAGGAAAGAACTTGCAATAAGACAAGAAATTGGCCACAGAGAAGGGGAAGCTGTATGTTATGGAAACCTGGGAATTGCGCATCTTTCCCGTGGTGAATATGGAAAGGCTAAAGAATATCAAAGGAAAGCACTTGCAATAAGCAAAGAAATCGGTAACAGAAAAGGGGAAGCTGCATGTTTTGGAAACTTGGCAACTGTGTATCATTTTCGTGGTGAATATGCAGAGGCTGAAGAATACGAAAGGAAAGCACTTGCAATAACAAAAGATATTGGCGACAAAAATGGAGAAGCTGCAAGTTATGGAAACCTAGGAACTTTGTTTTGTTCTCTTGGTAAACATCCTGAGGCTAAACGTTATCATAAGATGGCACTTGACATGAGCAGAGAGATCGGTGACATAAGTGCAGAGGCTACGTGGCACCTTCAACTTGCGTGCAGCGTCATTTTAGAAGAAAATGTAGATTCACAACATGAAATATTTTCCAATCTCTTTGAAAGCATTAACAAATGTGAGAAAATGCGAAGTTTCCTCGGACGCAATGATGAGTTTAAGATATCCCTCATAGAAGATCGCAGTCATTCCTATCGTTTACTCAGCGCATTGCTTTGTGCTAGTGGGAATGGAAAATATGCTGTTCTTGTTCTAGAACTTGCACGAGCCAGAGCTCTGGCAGACTTAATCTCTCAGCATTCTGCTCAACAACAGAAATCAGTTAATCCGCCGTCATGGGCTCATATTGAAAGGATCCTGAAGAAAGAAAGTAACTGTAGTTGTCTATACATTTCATATCTTGGTCAATCTATGTTTTTGTGGGTCCTTGAAGGAAACAAACCAATACATTTTCGTAAAATAGACGTCAACGAATGTTTTGTTAACAAGGGATTGAGGAGAAATGCTGATGAGGTTTTTAGTGAGAAAAGCTTTATAAAGTTTAATGTTCTCTCTCACGAGCAATGCGAAGATCGTTCATTGTCGTTTTTGAAAACCAGTGGCTCAACACAAGAACCAGCAGAGGAAAGAAGCTTGACAGTTAACCGTCTACCAAAGAAGGAAGAAGAGGAAAACCTGGAACCCCTTCCCACCCTAGCCGAGCGTTACAAAATGATCATCGCTCCTGTGGCTGACTTTCTTGACCAACCTGAACTTGTGATTGTTCCTGATCGTGTCTTGTACAAAGTTCCATTTGCAGCTTTAATAGATGAGAGTGGAAATTACTTATCGGAGGCTCACAGGATCCGCATTGTTCCATCTTTGACAACTCTCGGGCTCATTCAGGACAGTCCAACAGATTATCAGACCGGAGCACTGATAGTGGGCGATCCAGACGTTGGGGTCGTGTATTACAATGGATGCCTTACGAAAGTTCCCTGTTTGCCATCTGCCAAACAGGAAGCGGAGATGATCGGAAAACTGATCGGAGCGAAGCCTTTGTTAGGGAAGCAAGCAACTAAAGAAGCGGTTCTTCAGAACATACACTCTGTAAGTCTGATTCATTTTGCTGCTCATGGTGATGCCGAAAGAGGAGAAATTGTTCTTGCTCCTGAAAGTTCAATGAAGCCTGGGACTGCGACCGAGAAAGACTACCTGTTGACAATGGCTGACATTTCACGAGTTCAACTGCGTGCAAAACTTGTAGTACTCAGCTGCTGTCACAGCGCACGAGGACATGTTAAAGCGGAGGGAGTTGTTGGAATCGCTCGAGCTTTTTTAGGATCCGGTGCACGCTCAGTGTTGGTGGCCCTGTGGGCCATACCAGACAAAGCAACAGAGAAACTGATGAGTCGTTTCTATGAGCACCTTGTTCGTGGGGAAAGTGCCAGTGAGTCTCTTCACCAGGCCATGAAGTGGATGAGAAGTAATGGTTATCCTGATGTGAGGGACTGGGCGCCTTTCATGCTGATTGGAGATAACGTGACGTTTGATTTTCGAAAGTAAAGGTTAGTTTTACTATTGAGTCATATAATTAGGGGCTCTGAATGAAATATTCACTTTAATCCAACAATTATTTATTGTTTATTGTCATTTATTTCAGCAACGTAATTGGTAAAAACAAATACGTTTAGTAGATATTTCTAATAATCCTTTTTTAGAGTTGTAATAGGACCATTTTGTACTTAATAATGGGTGTGGGAGACCTAGGAAATAGTCCAGTTGTTGTCTTCCTTGATCACGTGACTGTACAGTAGTCTGTTGTAAGGCTGTTAGCTGGGTTCTATGTTTCGATGTGTACCGAGAAGAATTAGTATTGATTTGTGTTAACTTGAAAGTCGACTTATGGACATGTTCGTCAAGTTTGTGTTGTTGTTATCAGGCCAACTATTCGTCAAGGAAACAACCTGATCCCTGTAATCGCTATGCCCTCCCCTTTTGTTAGTTATGCGCAAGGGCGAGAATTACGTCCAAAAAAGCAGCTGTTAACACTGACCCTAACAACGATTATGTTTATCAATTGCAGGTGACTTATCTTGACCGAGGAATACCTGACAAGTTAGACTTGGCGAGAGGACATCAGTACATTCAACAGTAAATCAAAGAGGACTTTGAACACTCAATAACTTAAGCTGAATGCATTAGCAAGCAGCTTTAGCTTGCCCAGCATGAAATAGATAACGGTCTCTTTAGATTCAAGAACAGACTATTTTACAAACACGTGATGAGTTAAGTGCTTTACGATATTTTTTTGTAGAAGGGGGACCCTATATAATTAATCAAAATGGTTATCGTCCTTCCCTTTAGGGGTCTAAAATGGGGTTGTAATTTAGTACCGTCAGCACTTGAAGTTGTCAAACTTTGCACAGTCAAAGTTATTGTTTTTTTGTCTTAGAAGATGTAAATAAAGTAGAGACATTGGCTTTAAAACTTACACAAATGAATGTGTTTGTTAATCGTCAATCATGCAAAAACAAAAGGAGATGCTAATCCTTCTAAGTTTTGCTGCTCCTCTTTATATCGGCCAACAGTTCGTCGTGTGTTGATTTGTAATTTTACTTAAAACGTCGATGAAGATTAAGTTTGTACATATCGAGTTTTACAGTTTTCATTTTCCAAAGAGGAAAAATTAGTGTAGATTTTCAGTGTTAGTTGATGGGTTATTTTTAGCCTTTTTTTTTTTTAGTAAAACGAAAGGATGCCACCTGGCAATATCAAATACAGGAGGCACAAAAAGTATTTTATACTTATGTGTTAAGTTTGATTTAATAATCCTTTGGAATTCCAACGTAGGTGCAGTGATCTTCAAACTAGAGCTGTCTGATATATTCAGTTCGTCATTAGTACATTTTGACGTTTTTTACTAAGTTGTTTTTGTAAATATTGAATATTACACTTTTTATTTCATAAAAGAAGAAACAGATTAGTGTAGATTTTGCAGTCGTTTTTCTGAGCTTTTCAAAAAGAAAGGATGTCTAGCTCCACTATCAGAAACAGGGAGCACATTACAGCATTTTGTATAAATGTCAAGTTGCGTCATTAACGTTCTCTGTTATACTGTTTCCTTAAAAACCGTCTTTAGTGCTAGTCCGAAAAGCTAACATGAAGCATGTGTTGGCCGTAAACAAATGTTTATCTTCGAAAACAATTATCATTTTAAAACTTAGTCTTTTCTCTGTCGAGTGCGTGTCGCTCTTTCCATTTTTTATGGACCGTTTATGAGCTGTCCTTTAAATGGTCACACTGTAGACCTTAGCCAGAATCGTCCAGCTGGGTGCGACTGGAAGAAATACCGGTGTTTCATGATGAGAAGGTTGTACTTGAGCTAAAGAAAGTAACAGGTTGTTTTCAAACAGCTGCTATAAAGTAAGCAGAAGAGCGTTTTTTAATGACCTGTACGGATGTTAAAATGTAAATATTTATAAATATTTTTGGCAACTCTGCGTGCAAAAGTTTATTAGAGAAAATGCACAAACAAACGCGTTCATAGTCCTTTTATAAGAATATCTAAAATAATGTTTAATTTGGATTTACTGATAAAACTTACTGTAGCTAAAAGAAGTAGTTGTTTGATAGTTTTATTTCATAATAAATATTTGTCAATTGTACGGCTGCCAGAAAACCAGTTTACTATGATTTTGCTGAATGAGGTAGAATCTCATGTGCTGCTTATCAAATGTAAGGTATAAGTATGTAAATAAAAAGTAGTTATTGACTGATTAACTGACTGGATGTCTTTAATGCACTTGAAAATACAGAACACGGTTGCCGGGGATGGGGGAAAGGGATAAATCCCTCGGATCACCGGTCCCGCCCTTGACACCACAAGCGGGCCTTGCCCCAATCATCACGGTCATAGAACAGCTTACAAAGCGTTTTACGCTCAGGCCTTGTAACCAGGGTGTTCACCGGAAACAAGGACCAATCAAAAGAAGACTGGCGGGGCGAGTCTACCTTTTGAACCTCTCGTCGACAAGTATTACTCGGTTAAAAATATAAAAGCAAGAATCAACTACAGTTTTCTCTTACAGCCGGACCACAGCCAAGGTTCCCTTGAGTTGATTATACTTGGTTATAACTCCTATCGGAGTAAGGTGAAATTAATATTTTGATAGAATTTCATTACTGAACATAAAGTTAAGGGGAATTTTTGGAGAGCCTCAATTGCTAGCAGCAGTAAGTCGTTTATTAGTATATATATCTCGGCGTGATCAATCGATGAAACAGATTATCGACAACAATCGATCTCAATAAATCGATTGATATCGGAAATCGATAGCCAAAAACTTTGTGTTGTTTAATTGCTATCGATTGTTATCGATTATCATCGATTGTCATTGATTATTATCGATTGTCATCGATTTGCATATTTTTTCGAAGAGTAAAAAGGCTACCAGCTGTTCTGAAAAAATTTCATTTCCAATATTTCGCTTTTTAAAGGCCAAAGCGGTGCTACTAAATCCCTTTGGAGGTGACCCAGCGATCATGCATCTTATCGATTACTTTTAACTCATTCCCGTGATCTCCTTCCTTCTTCTGAGCAACAAATGGCTCGCAACTTCAACATCAACTGGGCATTTGTGGTACCTTTTAACTACAACCTGGTAGATAGTCAACCACACAGGTACGCGACCACAAGCGGAACAAAACTACCATTTACTGATCAAAAATTGATAAAAAAAAATCAGCTTCACAGCAAATGGTAGTCGATAATAATCAATAGCAATCGATAGCACTTAGAGGATTTAAGCTTGAGATTATCGATTGGTCATCGATTGCCAAATAGCAATCGATAGAAATTAACTAATTGTCATCGATTGTTATCGCTTGATCGATTGAATTTCCGATGAGCGATCGATTACACTGGGATTTTATCTGGTATAACTTGGACCCAGCTCAGAATTAGTCTCTTTTTTTTCCCTCACCTTGTGTTAAGCATGGTTTAGACGTTATACAGAGTGCGTAAAGAGTACCGTACTGCATCATCAGTTTATATGCGTTTTATATCAAAACACCGCTCTGAAACGTTGGTTCTGTATTAAGCAGAAACCCGCAGATCGTGGCTCAAGCTCAACACTAGCTAAATACGACTAAAAGCACGATTTCTCAAAGTTTATATGGCACGTGCTTTAATTAGATTATCACGTGTCATGCCGACTGACACAAATCTCGTTCGTAGACGTTAGGGAAGAGAAAGGGCTTTGAAAACTTGATTGGCTGGAGATTCGAAATTTGTACTTAAAGGGCCCTAGTCAGCCACACCTTTGTTTCTGTTTATATGCGAGAGTTTGGCTCTTATATTTTATTCGGAGCATGTCGAAATGAACGAAATCACTGTGAAACTACTAAAAGATAAAGAAATATATTTTCAGGAACAGAACTTACAATAAAGCAATAAGATTTCGCTTCATCATGCAATATCAATAATTTTGATCGCATCAAAAATGGCGGAGGCTGACTAGGGTCCTTTTTAAAAGTATTTTAAATAGTGAGAGGAGCGTGTAGCATAGTCACCTAAAATGGCAACAGTTCAAAACTTTTCTCGTCACGACACAGTAAACCGAGACCATAAAGACTCTTGGAGACGCCTCTTGTAACCAGTTACCCTCCACCGCTACTACCCCTACCTGACACCACTAAAGACTACCGAGAGATAACTAGGTAAAGGCCTTCTTTTCTTCGCTTCTTTTTATTCCCAGTCCGTTTTGTATTACTTACGTACATGTATATTCTCTTTATAGCCGGCATTATAGAAGTATCAGTGCATTGTATTTAGCTGTTAGAGTGTTGGGCGTTACGCGAGAGCATGCGCTCTGCATGTTCACGTGATCGTCTCATGTTAGTGTAATTCTACTTGACCAGTCTAATATTGAAAAGGAATGTTACTGCACATCTACAAAAACCTCAATAATTGCGCAGTTTAAAGGGAGGGGTTCACGGTTCTGTGCATGTCCATGAATCAAAATACTTTTTCGCCTTTGCTCGCTATGACCCAAGCCTGTTTAATTTAATTCGTTGTTTGTGAACCATTCGGAAGGGAATAGGTAACTCGGGTGGTAATTTTTTCATACGATTATTTCGCATGCAAATAACTGCAAACAAATCAATCATGGAATCATACGGGTCAACACTTAATTCAGTATCGACAATATAAGTACAATCCACAAGCATTTTCTGTGAATTTTGGTTATCAGTCATTTTGCTTGGACTAATTACAGAATGTGATTACTGAAGTACAAGTGAGTGGGATTTTTAAGGCCATAAAGTTGATAAGAAAGAGAAAAAGACATCTAGATTCATGCACACGAAGTACTCCAAACTTAAAAATAACCACGGAGCACGAAAGCGAAGCAAACTAGAAAACCAAGCCGATCCAAAGCTGGACGAAGGAATCATTGATCAAAATTCGTAAAGAAGCATCGAGTCACCCAAAACTAAATCAACCTCAAGTATCAAGTGCACTATAGCCTTTAGATTGTTTGGTGTTACGAGACATCATGTGCTTTGCATGTTCAGGTGATCGTCTCATGTTAAAATAATTCTACTTGACCAGAGTCTATTTATTAATAATGAAAAGAATTTGAATTGCGTACAAAAACCTCAAAAACTACCTTTAAATTGAAAATAGAAGCACTCCAAACTTGAGTGAATAAGAATTAACTCGAAGTCGAACCACGGAGTTGGAAAGCGAAGTATGCTAAGGTTGAAAAAGCAACAATGACCAACAATTCGTAAAGGGAGCATCGAGCCACCCAAAATTAAATAAACCTTAATCAGGAAAATGATGTACAGGGGAACTTGGAAAGGAAAAACTCCAAAACGAATCATCGGCAATGTTAAATAATCAAAGAAAAGAGCGCGAATTAAAAAAGAAGCACTCAGACTTAAAAACAAAATTCGTAAACTTTAAAACGAAAAACCCTTAAAGCATTAGTGGTTATCAGACACGGATCGAAATGCCAGCGTTCAACTAAAATACCCAATTATCAATACCTAAAACTACTTAGTAAAGTATGACACGGGTCTTCAGTTATTTCGAATAAAAAGTCAGGGGCCAGGTTTATCTTCTAAGGCCTTCACACTAATATCTTGACTCGGTGCGGCCAGAAAATGCTGGAAAACGTTCAACCAAAAATTGGAACAGTTTATTCTGATAGTAATTTACCTTTGCTACTGAGTACCAGACAGGTACGAACAGCAAAAATAAAAATTTGAAAATTTTTCGTTAGTTTTAAAAATAAACGATGTTATGTACTTAAACACAGTCCCTAAAAACATCATTGATGTTAAATAAATAAAAGTTATTTAAAAGTTACTAAGCGTGAAAATTATGTAAGTAATGTTCTTGGCAGTATAAAGTTTATGTGAGCCAAGTGAGAGCCTCTAGGAAGTAACAAAAAGTGTACCCATTTTGCTCCAAGGATTTTGATTTTAAAAACAACCCTGAAAGGCCACGTAAAAACAGATGACCATTCTAACCCTTTCAATTTCTACAATTTATTGCCACTCAAGTAGATGCTGAGTTATTTTATGTTGTGTAAAATGCTAACAAAGATAGACCACCCCACCCCTTAACTAAAGTTTTTTTTAGAAACTATGAATTTATGCCCAGGTCTTAATTCATAAAAAAAAAAAAAATCACCTTTGTGTATCTAATCCCATCTGATGTTCAACAGCCCGAATAAACCAAGGAACGTTTCATTTTCGAGCCTCAGCCACTTCGTTTTCGAACTTTCTATGTTCCTTTTCAAATTCTGGTTGTTTTATTTTCGATCGTCAGATGATATAAAAAAAAACTTTGTTTTTCCGCCAATGCTGTCTTTTCTGCTCATTCCCGATTGTGACGATTTGTGAAGTGTGAGAAGTATCGAGGTCAGTAGAAATATTTTCACGAGTTTGTTGTGTTGTATGTTTTGTATATATCACCTTAGCCTTGGCTTTTGCGCCACGGTGTGGAGAGAGTAAAGAAAAAGCTTTTTTACTTTTTGTTGAATGACGAACCCTGCAAATTTTGCACACGGCGGCTCCGAAATCAAGAACTGAGAAGAAGATCTATCTTCTGTAACCTGTGTTTAATTTATTCCTTAATTAAAAGAAGACATTTCAGGCGCTTTTCAGACTGAAATTGAATAAAAGTGTAATGTGACTTTGCAATTGATTCTGAGCTTTGGCTGCTTGAAATTCGAGAAACATACCGCGAATGGACGCTTGAAATTACAGTTTTTGTGTTTTGCGACGTCCATTTTTTTTACCAAACTATTTACTGGAGACCAATTTTGAAACTTCACATGCACAGAAAGCAGAAAACTCCTTCCCTCCCCCCTCCTCAAGGTTGTCTTTTTATTTCCCTATTTCATTTCTTTCTTCTATTAAATTTGTGTTCCGGTTTTATGGAGTTCAAGTTTGAGCAAAGTCAATATTTTAACATTGACTCTGAAAAACCCCGATGAAGTATGTATATGTGTATTTTTGCCACATACAAATACTCGGTTGTTAGGCCGAATTTTGCAAAAAATAAAAAAAAAAAATAAAAAAAAAAATAATAATAATAATAATAATAATAATAATAATAATAATAATAATAATAATAATAATAATAATAAATAATAAAGTCAAGGAAGAAGAGACTTGGTTTTCGCGTCATAACTCGATTTGGTTTTACTCATGTAAGGGTCTTTTCCAAGACTTTTTCCTCCTTCACTAGCTTATTGCCAAAAACAGCTCACATCACCAAAGCTAATGACGTCACAGCGGTACAACTGCTTTATTCCCAAGGTGCGCATATATCCTGGCTTAGTAGTTTCACGGGTTAAGAATGTTTGTTATCCTTTTAGTGTTTTTGTGTTTTGTTTGTTTGTCTTTACATAAAATTCGCCCAACAAGTGACCTTAATATGTAAAAAACTCTGACTTCATGTTCACGGAAGTCACAATTTCAGTTTCAATGTTATTCATGCAACCAAATGAATAGCTGTTTCTAAATATGAATACTGTGATTTTCTTTTATTTCATCCTTTATGTTCACACTACATGTACAAAAACAAAACAAATAATTAAAGTTGATTATGATTATGATTATGATTATGATGAAGCATCGAGTAGTGTAATGTTAAAAGACTTTATCAGCTGTTTGATATTGGAGCTGAACGGCTGACTTTTTAGCTACTTCATTTTTTATTGAAATGTAATATGTGTTTTGTCAAACTGCAAAACAGACCGTATTTTTGCGTTGGTCCGTCGTATGAACACCCGCACTCTTCAAACGAAAGTCTGAAGCGAGTGAAGCTGCCACGCGAGAATCCACGCATTTGACGCTTCGCGCCTATGGATCATTCGCGTCAACCGCCGGGAATTTCAAGAGAAAAAAACTTTTTGTGTTTCAGCTTTTAGTACTTCGGTTTCAAAATATACGTCACCACTGATTTTTGTCTCTCTTCTATTTTTAACCTATGCCATTGTGTCCTCTTATGGTCGATTCTTTACATCTCCCTTTATTTCCTTTACTTCTATTTTTAGTCATTTTTAAAAATGATTTTAAGGTGGAAGCTTTGTAAATAAATAAAATTATATATGATAAGTCAAGTCCGTCTAGTATTTGTCAACCCTATATTCAAGTTACGACACTCAGTTAAGCTGCCGCTGACTATTAATTCCTTATTCTCAGTGTAGGATGGCGATTAATACGCAAGACTAGGATGCTTTTGTTTCTCGAGTTTTCGGTGCTTCGTTTTCGAGCCATCGATAGGTGTTTCGTTTTTTCCACTTTTAACGACATCATTTGCCAACATTGGCTATTCCTTTTTTTGAGTTTAACGCGTTTTGTGTTTCGAGTTCTCAATGTTTAGTGCCCACAATAATAAAAGTCCTCTTTTTTGCCACCACTGTTAACATTCCGACGACTGCGCAAGGCGGCGCTTTATCACAGTAAGTGGCGTCATGGTAAGTTTCGATATTTTAAACCTTCTTTTTTTTTGTATGCCCTTTATTTATACCATTTGAATATTAAATAGAACTGTAATTTCCGTTCTATCGTTGTTGTCAAATAGCAACGCAGTTGTATCAAAATCTTTCATGTGTTTTCTCTGCAGAGGGCTGTTTGGTCGTCATTTTAACTTCATGTTTTTTGTACTCAAGTGTACTTGAAGTAGCTGAGAACACCACAGCTGTAGTATATGATTGGATGATAAAAAAAAACAGCCAAAAAAAAAAAAATACTCTAAACTTAGTAACGTAATTTATCCAAAACATCATGATAAATTTAAATGAAAGAAAGTTAATTACAGGCTCAACAGTCACTAACTTTTTATCTTGTTTGTTGTATCTTATTCTACAGCCTATTTTTTATAATAAAACAATAACCTTATTTTTCTGAGTACCTCCTTGGATGTGTAGGATCAAAAGAAAATGCTGGTTTGGAATTCTTGATATTAATACTTGCAATAAAAATGGATTAAAGAGCTGCGACATCATTGGTCTCTGTTATTTAACAAATAGATTCCATTTTGCCGTGCGTCTGTACTCTGATAACACACAGATGACGTCAAAACGTGGTGAGAACAAAGAAGTACGCTACGAGCCGCAGGCGAGTAGCGTGACTGATGTTCTCACCACGTTTTGACGTCCTCTGTGCGTTATCAGAGTACAGACCCACGGCAAAATGGAATCTATTTGTTTTATACAATAGCCAAGACATTTTAACACATTTCGTGAGCGAGAATCGCGTTTCCTGAGCTGAGTCAAAAACTTTCCAGCAAACTCAGTTTTGGACTACTACATTCATGCAATTGTGATCTTCTAAATTAGAGTATAATCCGAAAGAATTTCACTAACATTACTTTCAAAACTAACCTTTATTCCAGAAGGAAATCCCGACCTCAAAATATTACAGCAAGTTGCTTCACTGCGATTTGTAATCGATTACTCGCCATTACCGAATTTCTATCGGCGACATATTTCGACAAATATTTGCTTCCTTTTCACTTCACAACAAAGTTCTAGCTTTCCTATCCTGGTTGAGGTCACTCTTAACGGTCTTTGTCCAATTTTTTATTGGACAGTTTCCTTTCCTGAGAAAATTTGCCTTTGTCCGCTACTCGCAAATACAGTTTGTAAAACTTTGTTCACCTGTCGCTCTAGCCTGCGAACGCAGACGTATTTCCGGCTGTCGCTTCACTCATTATTTTTCGGCGGAGTGAAGCGACAGCCGGAAATACGTCTGCGTTCGCAGGCTACAGTCGCTCTGGCTGGACTCTAGATTCTGATCACGTGCGCCGGTCACGCCACTCGATGACGTCAATCGTGCGTCTATACTCTAATCACACACTCCTCTAGACCAATCAAAACGCGAGTTTTACACAGTTCATTGTTTAAAAGAGAATTGATTACATGACGCAATTTCCAATTTAATGTTCAACTGTGCTTTACAAACTTAAAGTTGAAACAAATGATAAGAAATATGGAAATATAAAAATTGTTCAGCGCATTATGAAAAAGCTAACTTGAATAAAACTGTTTTCAGTTAAGTTATAAACATATGACAGGCTAGTCGTAACTGCATGATCAGTTTATATGCGTTTTATGCCAAAACACCGCTCTGAAACGTTGGTTCTGTATTAAACAGAGACCCTCAGATCGTAGAACAAGCGCATGCAACACTGAATACAAGTGAAAGCACGGATTCTCAAACCGATCGCACGTACTCTAGATTATCACGTGTCATGCCGACTGACACACAAATCTCCTTCCTAGACGTTAGGGAACAGAGAGTGCTTTGTAAACTTGTTTGGTTGGAGATTCGAAATTCGTAGTTAGTACTCTAAATAGTACAAGGAGTGTGTACCATAGTCACCCAAAATGCCAACACTTCAAAACTTTTCTCGTCACGACACAGTACACTGAGTTCATAAAGACTCAGTTGGAGACGCTTCTTGTAACCAGTTAGGCCCCGCACTGCTACTACCCCTACCTGGTACAACTAAAGACTACAGAGATAACTAGGTTAAAGCCTTCTTTTTTCGCTTCCTTTTTTTTACAGTCCGTTTTGTGTAACTTACGTACATGTATATGCTCGTCATAACCGGCATTATACTATCAGGTGCGTTCTATTTAGCTGTTGGAGTGTTGCGTGTTACGAGATCACGCGCTTTGCATGTTCACGTGATCGTCTCATGTTAGTGTAATTCTACTTGATCAGTCTAATGTTGAAAAGGAATTTTACTGCGCAGCTACCAAAACCTCGAAAACGGAGCAGTTTAAATTCAAATCGAAGTACTCCAAACTTGAAAATAATTATTAATTCGAAGTCGAACCACGGAGAACGAAAGCGAAGCAAACTAGAAAACCAAGCCGATCCAAAGCTGGAAAATGCATCATTGATCAATTAAAATTCGTAAAGAAGCATCGAGTCACCCAAAACTTAATCAACCTCAAGTATCAAGTGCACTATAACCTTTAGAGTGTTTGGTGTTACGAGACATCATGTGCTTTGCATGTTCACGTGATCGTCTCATGTTAAAATAATTCTACTTGACCAGTATCTATTTATCAATGTTGAAAAGAATTTGTATTGCGTACAAAAACCTCAAAAATTACGTTTAAATTGAAAATCGAAGCACTCCAAATTTGACTGAATAAGAATTAATTCGAAGTCAAACCACGGAATTGGAAAGCGAAGCATGCTAAGGTTGAAAAAGCAAGATTGATCAAGAATCCGCAAGGGAAATATCGAGGCACCCAAAACTAAATCAACCTAAATCTGGAAAATAAAGCACAGGGGAACTTGGAAAGGAAGAATCTCGAAAACGAATCATCGGCAATGTTAAAAAATCAAAGAAAATAAAAAGAGCACGCGATTGAATAAAAAACGAAGCACTCAGACTTAAAAACAAAATTCGAAAACTTTAAAACGAATAACTCTTAAAGTATTCATGGTTAATGGCCACGGATCGAAATGTCAGCATTCAATATCTAAAACTACTCAAGTAAATTTAGACACGGGTCTTCAGTTATTTCGACCAAAAATTCAGGGACCGGGTTTATCTTCTAAGTCCTTCACACTAATATCGTGACTCGCTGCGACCAGAAAATGTTGGACCAAAAATTGGAACAGTTCATGCTGATAGTAATTTACCTTTACTAGTACCAGTCAGGTAAGAACGGCAAAAATAAAAGTTTTAAAATTTTTCGTTAGTTTTAAAAATAAACGATGTTTTGTACTTGAACACAGTCCTTAAAAACATCATTGATGTTTTTGTACCTTAAATAAAAGTTATTTAAAAGTTTCCAAGTGTGACAATTATGTAAGTAATATTCTTAACAATATAAAGAATATGTGAGCCAAGTGAGAGCCTCTAGGAAGTAACAAAAAGTGTTCCCATTTTGCTCTAAGGATTTTGATTTTAAAAACAACCCTGAAAGGTCACGTGACAACATATGACCTCTCTAACCCTTTCAATTTCTGCAATTTATTGCCATCAAGTAGATGCTGAGTTACTTTATGTTGTGTAAAATGCCAACAAAGTTAGGCCACCCCACCCCCCAACTGAAGTTTCTTTTAGAAACGAATTTATGCCCAGTCCTTAATTCACCTGTGTGTATTTAATCCCATCTGATGTTCAACAGCCCGAATAAAAAAAGGAATGTTTTATTTTCGAGTCTCAGCCGCTTCGTTTTCGAACTTTTGATGTTCCTTTTCAAATTTCTGGTGCTTTTATTTTCGATCGTCAGCAGATCATGATATAAAAAAACTTTGTTTTTCCGCTACTGTTGTCTATTCTGCTCATCCCCGATTGTGACGATTTGTCGGAAGTGTGAGAAGTATCGAGGTAAGTACAAATATTTTGACGAGCTTGCTGTGTTGTATGTTTTGTATATATCACCTTAAACGGTGAAACGTTGAAATAAGTAGAAATAGTACGAAACTACACAGTTTTTAATTTTCATGCCTTTCATTAATTAGAAATTGGGAAATCTGAGGGTGAATACATATATGCAATATAATTGTCAACCCTTACGTAACGAAACTCGTGGTGATGGAATGGAACAGACTACAGGCAATTGTGTTTCTTTGTAGGGAAAATCCCTTTTTTGACTTATTATTTTCGACCTTTCGTTTGATCCCACAAGGAACAGAGCACGGAAGTTCGCTTGGATGATAAGTGGCAATACTGGACTATTTATATCCCGAGCGGAGAGCTCAGTCATTAACAAGAGTGCTGTCTGACTAAAATTAGTGTCTTCTTTTAATAACTAATTTTCACTTCATGTTTTTTGTACTGAAGTGTACTTGAAATAGCTGAGAGCAACAGATGCAGTATTGATGGTTTGCATGTGACGTCACGGCGGCCATGTTGGTGGACAGGAACATTAAGATTTTTCTCCTCGGGGAGTTAACTAGCATTTTTATGCAAACTATGTGAGCAAATTTTCTTTTGTTTTGTCCACCAGCATGGCGGCAATGCAAACCACCTATATGTTTGGATGATGAAAACATCCAGAAAAATCTCGTACCTGATAACTTGAAAACGTAAGAAAGACAAACCTTTTATTTTGGCATTTTGCTAAAAAGTGGGCTTCGTCTTCGGTACAACACCGTGACCTATTTTGGTAATAAAAAAACCCTAATTTTTCTGAGTACCTCCTTGGATGTAGCCTTTCTCACAGTCGCTCTTTTTATTGACTTATTTTTTGACGAGGCAAAAGAGGGTCAGCGAGGGACTGGCTATCATGGATGTGTAGGATCAAAAGAAAATGATGGTTCGGAATTGCTGAAATACAACTTGCGACAAAAATGAGCAAAAGAGATGCGAAATCACCGGTCTCTATTATACGAATATTGATACTTATTGCATCATAGCACTTAAAATAACACTTAATATAAAGCGCAATTTCCAATTAAATGTTAAATTTTGCTTTACAAAAGTTGAATCAAATGATAAGAAAAATAGCAATATAAAAATTATTCAGCGCCTCATGAAAAACTTACTTGAATATGAGTGTTTTCACTTGAATTACAAACATGCCAGGCTGGTAGTAGATCTTATGGTTGGTGGTAAGGAGTTCCATTCACTCGCGGCGGCGACCATAGAAGACGATCGGCGAGAGTCTTGGATTATTTGACAGAAGAGAACAAAGTGTAAACCTGGCCCCAGTTGTTCAAAGGGCGGACAGGGCTATAGGGAAATTCTTGCACACATTTATTTGCCGCATAGCGATCTATCCAGTGGATAAAATTATCCGCTCTTTGAACAACCAGGGCCTGATGGCCGTATTCCCCGCCCCCTCCGACAACTAGGAGACTTTATCCTTCCTGGCTCTTGATACATTCTAAAAAATGTTCCGTGATCAATTTTGTTCATACCCGGTGTAGAATTCCATTTCCCTGATGTGGATAGCAGCCTGAGGAAAACTTACGCGAACCCATTTGTCACTTGCAATAAAATTAACATTTGATGCTGTATTAAAATGAGAACTGTGGGGTAAGCTATAATAAATGAACATGCAACATTACGTTAAAACTACCCCCTTCCCCTCTGGTTGCAACGTGAAACGCCCTACTGGTTTTTGTCAGCCCTGGTTTAGTGATTTGCAAACTCTTGAAGAAAATCCAGCCCTTTCCAGGTGTATTACAGAGGGGTGTAATTACGATACCGTCACTGATTGGCGCTGAGAAGACTATAACGAGAAGGAGTTGTGACACAAACAAGATCAGACAGATAAGGAGATACCACGTTATGCAAAATTGTAAAAGTAATTTAAACAATCAGTTAAAAGTCAAGATGTTGCTTCAGAGGCAGCCATTTTAAATCCTGTAGTATTAGCGTGACGTGATAGAACCAGGGGAGGGAGCATACTCAAGGGAGCACGCAAGTATTTTGAGCTCCGATCCCTGAAGCTTCCAGATGAGACTGTTTGGTAAGCCGTAAGCAAACGAAATGTAAATACTTCATTACCTCGCCACCAGTAACTAAGCATATCAAGGTAGTTTGGCCTCTAACCCGCCCTTCATGTCTATGAGAAAGATATTGCGTGACAAAGATTACGTGACCAGCCAAAAAAAGAGACTTAGCAAGAGGCAAAAATTAACAGGCTATCCAAAAATGCTTCAATGGGCTAGTAATGTAAGACCTTGGAATACTTAAAGGGAATGCTTAAAGGGAGAATTTTTTTAGTTTCATGAATTTAAGATTTTGACATAACTGAAATTGCTATTTTAGGTCGATAATTAACAAATGATTATGAAAATTACGGGTAGAATCATATTTACAACGTTTCGGTGTCCTCATGACATCAGGTCAAAATATAATGTTCAACAGATAACAAGAATATTACATGTAATGTTTAAGTTCAAGTTCTTAGTCCCTTGAGGCTAGGTGAAGAGTTTTGCCTTTATCGAGTCACTTTGTCATATTTAGACACGGTTTGCGTGGGTTTGTGCTCACGAATAAGGAACAGTTTCGTAGAGAAGACAATCAAATTTGCTGGAGCATTTCTTACATGTAAGGATGTGAAACATATTAGATGTTATTGTTCTTGATGGATGTTGACTTTGGCTGTGATTGGATATTGATCCAGATCTTTTATGCTCATCGATTCGGTTGGTAAAGATGCCGGCTAGTCTGAAATGTCAGCCGTCTCCTCTCCCTAACCCACAGGGGGCGCGGGCATTTCAGACTAGATGCTGGCGCGTGTAACCAACATAGCTGACATCACACCAGCCACATTCAAATTTGTAAACAACTGATTGTTCGTTGATCAACGCGGGCTTGATTTCTTTATGTTTGAGATCTTCTCCAACTTTCCGAGAGATGAAGACTGGGCATATGCATACGTCGATGTTTAACAGCTTACCAAGATCCTTCAACTGTTTGCGCACAGAGTCAGCTGATTTTTGTTCCTTGAATGGTAGAACAATTCGTACTGATTGAAGGTCAGGTGTAGATTTGCATGGAGGTGCTGGTGTTTGTTTGGGTGTAATAAAATTGGAAATCATAGACTGAATAAGGTGTTCAGGATATGCCAACTGTAGGAATATTAAAAGAAAGGGAGCGTGTTCTCAGTTGGCAGTTCCATAGTAAAGCTGATCGATGGGTGGAGGTCATTCAAAATATGAAGGGAAAAAAAAGGCAAAAGGCAAAAGACAAAAATCAGCTGACTCTGTGCGCAAACAGTTGAAAACTCTTCACCAAGCCTAAAGGGACTTGAACTTGAACTTGAACATTAATATTCTTGTTATCTGTTGAACATTATATCTTGACCTGATGATGGTGTCATGAGGACACCGAAACGTTGTAAATATGATTCTACCCGTAATTTTCATAATCAAATCGACCACTTTATCATGCTTAATTAACAAATGGGCATCTTTTCTGCCTACTTCTAGGTCTGATGAACTATTTTTTCCGTTTTGTTTTTCTTATAAATATTTTCCAACTACCCCAACGGGCGCACCCGACATTTTTTGAACGAAGGAGTTATGAGTCGGCGTGCGTTTTATGGTGGATTAGGGGGAGATTCCGAATTCATACTTGAATCACACAACGATAATCATGGATCATGCCAAATTTAGAATGAAAGGGGTACAATGAATCATCGTTTTGGTAATCACACATTGGTTGTCTGGAATTTTCAGATTATGATTTAGGAGATTGTATAAAATATTGACAAGCTGACAGTCTGGCTACTGAAGTCCAATTATTATCTAACGTAGCCTGTTCTGTTCGAGTCCTACCCTTTTAGTCTCACCCATCTGCACACAAACATAACCGTCCATTCAGTTCGTTTCCCCCATAGCCAGGCTACTGTAATTTCAGATTACGTTCTTTAAGACTTTGCTCTCTAAAACATAGCAATATATTGGGCTTATACAGAACTGTCTTCGGTCACGACTTCAACTATACGATAACAAATAAAGTATCCGCTTTTGTAGTCCCTTATTAAAAAAGTTTAGAAAAGTTCAAAATAAAATTTAAAAAGATGGATGAGCTAAGCTTGCCTTTCATCAGTTTAGTCTGAAGTTTACACAATCTGCTCTCACGCATCGCATGGAACGAATCTTCGACTTTATTGCGTTTAAATACATAGAACTTCCCATTTAATGAAACACTTTTCTTTCATACCTATAGCTTCAAAACCCTATCAAAGAGTTCATCTTACAAGATGGAAGTGTAAATTTTGAACCGTTCCGTTGTACTTCTCCTATATTCTGCATGAACCCATTGAATTAGCCTACACAAGCATATACCTTGTGTTGTTTCACTGAGGCACAAATCGAAACCCTTTATTTGATACCCATAGCTTAGAAATGTTCATCTTAGAAATGTTCATCTTGCAAGATGAAAGTGCAAATTTTGTACCGTTCAGTTGTACTTCTGATCCCATTTTCTACGTCAACCGATTCAACTTCATTGGCCGCCATGTTTTGAACGCCAGCATTCTTGAGTGCGTTCGACCCAGTCTCGCTCCGCATCAAAGCCCAGTTGCCGTTTCACCACCCCTTCATTTTTGCACCCTTATAAAACTCATGTCGTTACGATCCACTTTTAGAAAACATGATTACCGCTCAACACTGGTTTGCCAGTATAACGAGATTACTTTTGTTTTTTTTTCTCAGGACCGCCATGGACAACAGAGTAAAAATTGCGTTGATCTTACTCGTTGCCACATTTCTTCTTACTACAAGTCGAGTTCGACAAGCTACTAAGTTGTGCCAGGAATGTTTGATTCTTCTAAGCAACATAGCCACCCAGGAGCAAGTGGTCCAAATGGTCTACGAATGCATATACACTACGTTGTTTCAGGCGTATCGTCTTCTTACCGATCACACAAGTGCAATAATCTGCGGTAGGAAACTTCTCGACTTTCTTCGCGGCTTTCGATTAGGAAACAAAGAAGGCGAAATAACCTTTCAACTGGCAAAATTATATCAACTTCAGAGCAAATATAAAGAAGCAAAAGGGATTTATAAGAAAGCACTGAGCATCATGATAGGAACAGGCGACAGGGAGGGAGAAGGTGCATGTTATGGAAACCTGGGAACTGTGTATTATTCCCTCAGTGAATATACAAAGGCTGAAGAATATCTAAACAACGCACTTTCAGTAGAAAGACAACTTGGACACAAAAAAGGAGAGGCCACGTGTTATGGAAACCTGGGAAGTGTCTCTAAATCTCTTGGTAAATATGGAAAAGCTGAAGAATACCAAAGGAAAGCACTTGCAATAACAAAAGAAATTGGCGACAAACAAGGAGAAGCTGTATGTTATGGAAACCTGGGAAGTGTCTCTCAATCTCTAGGTGAATATGGAAAAGCTGAAGAATACCAAAGGAAAGCACTTGCAATAACAAAAGAAATTGGCGACAGAAAAGGGGAAGCTTCATGTTATGGAAACCTGGGAACTGTGTATCAGTCCCGTGGTGAATATGCAAAGGCTGAAGAATATCTAAACAACGCACTTGCAATACAAAGACAACTTGGGGACAAAGAAGGAGAGGCCGCGTCGTGTGGAAACCTTGGAAGTCTCTCTCAATCTCTTGGTGAATGTCGAAAAGCTGAAGAATACCAAAGGAAAGCACTTGCAATAACAAAAGAAATTGGCGACAGAGAAGGGGAAGCTAAATGTTATGGAAACCTAGGAACTTTGTTTCGTTCTCTTGGTAAACATCCTGAGGCTAAACAGTATCATGAGAAGGCACTTTACATGAGCAGAGAGATCAGTGACATAAGTGCAGAGGCTGATTGGCACCTTCAACTTGCATACGACGTCATGTCAGAAGGAAATGCAGGTTTACAAGATCAAGTATTTTCGAGTCTCTTTGCAAGCGTTAACAAGTGCGAGAAAATGCGAAGTTTTCTCGGACACAATGATCAGTTTAAGATATCCCTCATAGAAGATCGCAGTCATTCCTTTCGTTTACTCAGCGCCCTGCTTTGTGCTAGTGGAAATGAAAAAGATGCTGTTCTTGTTCTAGAACTTGCACGAGCCAGAGCTCTGGCAGACTTAATCTCAGTTCAGCATTCTGCTCAACAACAGATATCAGTTAATCCGCGGTCATGGGCTGATATAGAAAGGATCCTGAAGAAAGAATGTAACTGTAGTTGTCTATATATTTCATATTTTGGTCCATTTATGTTTTTGTTGGTCCTTGAAGGAAACAAACCAAAACATTTTCGTGAAATAGACGTCAACGAATGTTTTGTTCACAAGGGATTGAGGAGAAATGCTGATCAGGTTTTTGGTGAGGAAAGCTTTAGAAGGTTGAACGTTCTTTCTCAAGAGCAGTGCGAAGATCGATCACTGTCGTTTGTGAAATCCAGCGACTCAATACGTGAACCAGCCGAGGAAGGAAGCTTGACAGTTTATCGCCCAGTAGAGGAGGAAGAAGAGGAAAACCTGGAACTCCTTCCTACCCTAGCCGAGCGTTACAAAATGATCATCGCTCCTGTGGCTGACTTTCTTGACCAACCTGAACTTGTGATTGTTCCCGATCGCGTCTTGTACAAAGTTCCATTTGCAGCTTTAATGGATGAAAGTGGAAACTACTTATCAGAGGCTTACAGGATCCGCATTGTTCCATCTTTGACGACTCTCGGGCTCATTCAGGACAGTCCAGTAGATTATCACAGTCAGACCGGAGCACTGATAGTGGGCGATCCAGACGTTAGAGACGTGTATTACAAGGGATGCTTTGGGGAACTTTCCCGTTTGCCATCTGCCAAAAAGGAAGCGGAGATGATCGGAAAACTGATCGGAGCGAGGCCTTTGTTAAGGAAGGAAGCAACTAAGGAAGCGGTTCTTCAGAACATACGCTCTGTCAGTCTGATTCATTTTGCTGCTCATGGTGATGCCGAAAGAGGAGAAATTGCTCTTGCTCCTGAAAGCTCAATTAAGCCGGGAACTGCGACCGAGAAAGACTACCTGATGACAATGGCTGACATTTCACGTGTTCAACTGCGTGCAAAACTGGTAGTACTCAGCTGCTGTCACAGCGCACGAGGACATGTTAAAGCAGAGGGAGTTGTTGGAATCGCTCGAGCTTTCTTAGGATCCGGTGCACGCTCAGTGTTGGTGGCTCTGTGGGCCATACCAGACGAAGCAACAAAGAAACTGATGAGTCATTTCTATGAGCACCTTGTTCGTGGGGAAAGTGCCAGTGAGTCTCTTCACCAGGCCATGAAGTGGATGAGAAATAATGGTTATCCTGATGTGAGGGACTGGGCGCCATTCATGCTGATTGGAGATAACGTGAGGTTTGATTTCGGAAAGTAAAGCTTTAAGGTTAGTTTTACTATTGAATTATATTATGACAGGTGCTGAATTAATTATTCGCTTTGTTACAACAATTATTTATAACGTATTGTCATGTATGCCAACAACGGAATTGGTAGAAAAAAAGACGTTCAGTAGATATTCCTAATAATCCTTTTTTAGAGTTGTGATAGAACCATTTTGTGCTTTATAATGCATGTGGGAGACCCAGGAAATAGTCCAGTTGTTGACTTTCCCGACCCGTGACTGTACAGTAGTCTGTTGTAAGGCTGTTAGCTGGGTTCTATGTCTCGATGTATACCGGGAAGAATTAGTATTGATTTGTATCGACCTGAGAGTCGACTAATGGACAGGTTCATTAAGTTTGTGCTGTTGTTATCAGACCAACTCAAACAATCTCAGTGATTATTAAATCGTTATGCCTCCCTCTTTTGTTAGTTATGCACAAGGTGGCGGGGAGGAAAGAATTATGTCTAATAAAGAAGATCATAACACTGACCCTAAAATCTGATTTTTGTTTATCAGTTGCAGGTGTCTCACCTTGGTCAAGGAATGCCTTACAAGTTGGAACTTTTCTTGGAATGAGGGCGTCAGTACATTGAACAGTAAACTAAAGTGGACTTTGAACACTCAATCACTTGGACTGAAGGCATTAACTTTTCAGACTCTTATTACTCAGAATCATTTTAAGTTCGCATGCTTTTCGTCGTCTGTTTGGGAAGTGATCTGCATCAAAAGCTATTCACCAAGCAGGTTTAGCTTGGCCAGCATGAAATAGATAACGGCTGGTCTCTTTAGATTCAATAACAAACGTTTTGGCAATCACGTGGTGAGTTTATGTAGTATTTAGAGTTATCAAAAGTTGCACAGTGGAAGTTATTGTTTTGGTATCTTACAAGGTATTTAAAATAAGGTAGAGGCAGTGCTTTTTCAAACTTTCACAAGTTAATGTATTTGTTAATCGTCAGTCGATGCGAAAACAAAAGGAGATGCTAGTGCCTTATAGTTTTGTTGCTCCTTTTTTCAATTCCCGACAGTTCGTCCTCAGTTGACTTAGTTTGTACTTTTATTTAAAAGTTCGATCACGATTGAGTTTGTAAATATCGAGTATCACAGTTTTCTCTTTACAAAGAGGATAAATTAGTGTTGATTTTTAGTGTCACTTAGCACTTTCAAATACAGGAAGTACAAAAGTATTTTGTATATATATGTCAAGTTTGATTTGACGCTTTGATGATCCTTTGGAATTCCAACGTTGGTGCAGTCATCTTCAGACTAGAGTTAGCAGATCTTGTACGTTCTGTTTTAAATTCTCGATCTTTACTAAGATTTTTTTGTTAATAACGAATATTGCAGTTTTCATTTCATAAAGGAGAAAAACTAGTGTAGATTTTGCAGTCGATGGTTCAATTTTTCTTAACTTTTTACTGAACAGAATACATGTCTCTCACCACTAACTATCAGAAACAGTTAGCACAAAAACATTTTGTAATATGTCAAGTTTCTAGATAAATGCCATCTGGAAACAGAGACATTATTTATTGTTTCTTTTTTATACTGTTTCCTTGAGGTCCGTATTCCCTCTAAGCGCCTCTTTACTGCAAAATAAACGCCTCTCGAAAAGAAAAGATAGTCCGGAAAGGTTACATGAAGCAAGTGTTGGCCGTCGCCAAATGATTATCGTCGAAAACAATTAATTTTTTTCAACCTTAGCTTTTTCACTCTTGACAGCGCATCACTGTTTCTGTTTTTAATGGATATTTTAAACAGACAATTGGCATTAGATAACGTTTTGTAAGAAAAGTTTCATTTAAATGGCCGCACTGACCCAACTTACAATCGTCCTGAGTGCGGAGGAAATACACGATGTTTATGAGAAGCTTGTAGTTCTGCTATAAACAAACAAACGCGCTCATAGTCCTTCCACTTCCAAAATAATATTGTATTACTGTAGCTAACAGAAGTAGCAAGTTGTTTGATAGGTTAATACACTTTAAAATACAGAACGCGGAAGCTGGGGATAGGGGAAAGGGATTGCCTGTGATCCTTCGGAACATGGGCACCGCAAACGAGCTTTGCCCCAATCCCCACGGGCATAAACTCTCCAGTTCGGTAACGACAAATTAGCAGTTGACAAATTGTGTTTTCGTTCTCATTAACTAACAGCTCTTATTCATTTCACCTGTAAGTGCAATCCAGAATATTTTTAATTGTATTCAATAAAGATTTGCATCGCTAAAAAGACAATTAGCCTAGTTATAAGCCCTCCAGGCAAAACACACGTGGTTGCAGAATGAATTAAGGGTGGACCATCGCAGTGTTTTGTGCTGGTATCTCTAGCAGTAACAATGTCTGCATGATTATGCGGTTTTTTTACTGTTAAATTTGGCTGGGTGTTAATACCAAGCCTGAAAGTTTCTGACAACAGTTCCGTCCAAAATGTGCACCTTTTTTTCTGGAGCAGGTACAAAACTTGCACCGAAACGCGGTCCAGATAGCAGGTTCAGTATTTACAATAAGCCTACCTGTGTGAACACAGCCATAAAATAGCTTACAAAGTTTAATACGCTCAGGTCTGGTAGCCTACTACTAACCTAACGTCACTGCAAGCTTGAAAATAAGCCTTTAAAAACTAGAAAACGAACAACACAAAACTCGAAAAAGCGTCATTGACCAAAAATCCGTGAAGGAAACATTGAGGCACCCAAAACTTAATCAACCTTAATCCAGAAAATGAATCACAGGGAACTAGGAAAGGAAACACTCGAAAACGAATCATCTATTTTAGAGAAATAAAGAAAAGAGCATTCGACTGAATCAAACTGAAAAGACCTAAACTCGAAAACGAAGACACCTTTAAGTATACTAGTATATTATCACGTTTTGTTTCAATACATTGACTTCCACAGAATTGCTTTTTCTTTCACTGCTTCCAGGTCAAATTGGAATTTGGGAATGTTGGCTTTTGAGAAGGGAGAAAATTCTTCAAAGCAAGGATAAGAACCAACAGAGTAACTCAAACCATGTATGACGTCAACACGGGGAATCGAACCCAGGCCCCATTGCTGGTAGCCTGCGTAGCAAGCGTTTCAGTGGGGTTTTGTGCGTTTGTCGCTTTTTGATCGCGCGTTCAAACAGCGTGTGTGTGGGGAGGGGTGGGGAGAGTTGTAGACGCAGAAAGAATAATAACAAAGACTTAGAGAGCCGAGATTGAATTGAAAGGGAGATTATTGCAATGCAGCATTCATATATCAATATTGATACATGAAATAACTGAAAAAATTTCTTGTTTATTGCTTTTTAACGATTATTATTATTTTTTTTTTACTGTCCATTTATGAAGAGCAATTCAGAATGACCTTTGTCAGTATGTTTCCTTGGATTGAAATCAATTTGACGGGATCTTTTGTCTCTTTTACTGTGGTCGGCCCAGTCTTGGGAAGTTATATCAACTCTGATATGATAGAAGGTGAACGGCCATTTCCCAGAAAATCACCATTTTTTTTATTTAAGCATCGATTTATTTAGCGCAGAGCACTAATTGGTGACACTCTCCAGATCGAATTGGAATTTGGAAATGTTAGTTTTTGAGGAGAGGGGAAAGCCGGAGTACCCGCAGAAAAACCTCTTGGAGCAAGGACGAGAACCAACAACAAACTTAACTCACGTATGATGCCGACTCCCGGAGTTGAAGACGGACCACATCGGTGGGAGGCGAGTGCTCTCACCACTGCGCCATCCCTGCTCTCCAGCAACAGTTTGACGGGATCAGATTGGATGGAAAACATCGCCGTTCACCCGTTCAAATAAATCTTTTTTTTTTGTATAACTTCTGACATAGAGACACGAGGTCACTTGTAACAGAAGATAAAGCAGTAGTAACTTGTTTTAAGTTAGTTTTAGTTATCAAAAGGGGTGTGGATAAATCATTCTTTCAAAAGAAGAAATATTAATTCTGAGGCCCAATCCACACTAATGCATTTTCGTTTGAAGATGCATACTTTTTGACGCGTTTTCGCCTATCGTCCACGCTAAAACGCTGATGAAAACGAAGACTTTCAAAAACAGTTTTATAAAGTGGAGACTTCTGAAAACGTATCGTTTTGCAAACGCTTCGTTTCTAGTGTGGACAGGTGAAAACCGAGTCTTTTGAAACCGGTGACGTTAAAAGCGTCACATTCCATCGGTTCCACTCCAAATCGGAACATCTATCCAAGATGGCAGATGGTCTTGACGCTAGAACCCATGCGCAATCCCAGGTCCAGGTCGTTTTCATCGTTTTTGAGCGTTATAGTGTGGATAGGTGAGAACGATACAAAAACGTTAGTGTGCCGGGATGAAACTTTTTGCTGCGTTTTCGCCGAGATTGAAAACGGAGCCTTTTGGAAACGCATTAGTGTGGATGGCGCCTTAGACTCGGCTTTCTTATTTCAGAATATCAGCGAATAGATTTATTAAAAATGACTGATAAAACATCAAAATGGCTTTGGATGAAAAATTAAGGCTAAAAGTATTCAAAAGCTTTGCATAACACAAATAAAACATGAATAATAATAATAATAATGATAATAATAATAATAATAGACACAGAGCTTTATATTGTCTATTAGATTTTTATCTTTTATCGCACATTTTTTTTAACTCAGCAGTTTTCTTTTTTATAGTTCCTTCAGATTGCATAGGTTACGCTGCGCTTCTGTTTTAGCATCCATACGTTTATCAACTGCATACATAATGATGATGATAATAATTATAATAATAATAATAAACCTCCTAACTCTGTGTATGGGGCCCTTAACGGGTGCTAGGCTGTCAGGCCAACAGTCACCTTGTCCTGGCAAAGGGTAGGGGTGGACAAACCCTGCACAGCTCAACTTACAGGCTGGCTGTGTGGTGCCCAATTTTGTGATAAACTTAAGTGCACCCAGCATGGGTGGAATCGAAGGGTAATAAAATGTTACCATGCAAGGCTATCCAAAATATAAACTGACCTTGGTTCTTTTTAATTGAAGGTTAAGAAAAGAAAACAGGTTTCAGTCAAGTAAAGTACTGTAATTAATATTTCCTGGAAAAGAAGAATACTACATTGGAAAAATGTAAAGATCGATCAGTTTTACAATATTAGAAAGGCTTGTGGTTCTACTAATGTAATCGGGCAAACTATATCTGATGAAAAGATAAACAATTTTCCACTTGAAAGGAATATGAGAAAAATCAAAGTAATTTGTTGGAAAATATACAGAAAATCGAGTTATGTCTAAAAAGAGAAGAACAAAATTATTGCAAATATTAGAATTTGTGGATTAAAAAAATTATTGTATATTACATCATAAATTGTAGGATTTGGGAAAGGCAATTGGTATCGATCATTTAAATTAATTCATGATCTTGATATTATTTTCATTGTCGATTAGTTTCCACTGTAATTATTTTGTTTGTTAGCAGCATGGTGTGGAGTTTGGTGGTGTTACAGTAAGCTTTTGTTAGTTTTGGAATGTTGATGATGTAGTATTTGCATAGAATTTGAGCATCAGTGGCACACGGCAAATAGGGTTGTGCTCTTCTTTTTTCTTTTCCAGTGCTTTTCTCACATAGATCCACCAGCTGTTCAATCAAGTACTATTTGGCTTCTATCAAGACCTCTTGCAACTCAACTTCATTCTGGGGCAGGGGTACAGTTCCATCATGAAGAAAGTTCAAAATGAGAGGGAGGTGCTTTCCACAGTGGTCGATTAGGATCCAGCCTATTAAAACAGTACAATGAAGTTACAATATAAATAAACTGTACAGTAGAACCTGGTTAATATAGACGCCAAAGGGACATGCAAAAGTGTCTGTATCTGTGCCCATATTATTAGTGGGCTCTAAGAATAAATGGACGGATACCTCTTTAAGGACGGCGCCTACTTTTGTTACTGCACATATGTTCTGCGCATCTCGAGATACTCAGGTTTCCTATGGGTGCCCACTAATATAGCGATATTTTAGCGCGGTTTAAAACTATGCGGAAAAAGAAAAACTTGGCAAGTGCTCTTGGTATTTTAAAAGAAAATTGGGGGTAACCATGCATTTTTCAGAGATAATAAAGCTTCAATTCGGATAAAAACGCCATACATTGTTTTGTATTTTACTGCTTTTTAAGAATAATTGTTGCTTAATTATCTATAAAAAATGCCCCAGTACTGATTCCAGTAGCCCATACTATTAAGATCTGCTATTCCTGCATAGTCATAAACTGTGCAAAATACTTCTCTATTAGAAGGCACCGTCCTTAAATCAATACAAAGACTGCACCAAATTATCGGTTTATTTTTTGGTCTGTATAAGGTATATCAAAGGTATGGCTTCACAAACCTAAAACATATCAGTTACATGTACATATACTAAGAACATACTATAACTCAGTATATCAGGGATAGGTCACTTATATATTCATGCTACATGTACCTCAGACATACCTAAAATAATACCATTACAGGTGTAAGTATCGTTTTTGGAACAAAATTTACATACCTCAATACTACCCAAAAAATAACACTTTGGAAGTACTCTACAGTGTATCTAAAAAAATATCTTAGCCACAAAGCTAAAATCATGTTTTGGGTATATTGACCATACCTCAAACTGAATACCAATGACCAGCTACCAAGAACATATCTAATTTGACTTACCAAGAACATACTTTAATTAATTTGGTATGTCAGGGATACGTCACTAATATGTGTCTGCTACCTCTGACATACCAAGTGGTAGAGCATGTGAACTAGTAATCAGAAGATGTTAAGTTTGACTCCTGATACGAGCACTTGGATTTCCTTTTTCCGAGTATGCCTGTATAATAATACATCATTCTCATTTATTCACCAGGCTTAAAATATTCAATCACATTTATTTCCATTGCGCATATGCCACATATTGGCATTTTCGGCAATCCTAGCACTATACAGGATGTTTGCTCAATGAACCTAGTTTGATGGCCTTAGCTCCCACAAGTCTCCTGTAGCTCAGTGGTAGAGCATGATCTGAACTAGTAATTGGAAGTTCATGTGCCGGGGAGAAAAATGGCAAAATAAAGCTTGTCTACTGATTTTCTGTAAGAAAACTGTGCTTTGATATCAATGTGTTAATTAATAAAACAATAATAATCCAGCTCAATCTTCCGGAATATCCCCTGATTTTAGCCAACTCGGCCTAGGGCCTTGTCAGCTAAGTATCAGGTAATATTCTGTACAATTTCACAGGATAATTGTTAATTACATGTAGGTACCTAATGATATGCACCAAGCAAGAATAAAACTCTGCTACATGACTAAACATATATGTACCTTAATTACAGTTAATTAATAGATTGAGGTGACTACAATATTTTTTTAAAAAAAATCCCCTACAATTATTAATCAAGGCTGCTGACTAACAAGAACCCAGTAGCCTGGGGCACTCATGAAAATGCTCTGGGTGCCTACATTTTCTACAGCAGCACCTAACACTTCACATGTTGGGCTCCTAACTTCTTGGTGTTTGGCCTACAGCTGTAATGTGGGCTCCTTGAAATTTTCCTTAGGTAATCTCCTTGTGAACTAAACAATCACAAATGAGATACCTACACATGTAAAACATTTATTCATTGACAGGTTATTTTCAGCAACACAACCTTAATTACATATTGAATTGAATTTGAATGTTTATCGATAGCTCATTCATTTATCTTGCATAAATTTTGTTCTTCAGTAAGCTGAAGTAAAATTTAAAAAAACTTCTTTAATTGGCATGAAAAATACTAGTCTATTAGTTTAAATTTTTATTCTGTTTTACTGTTATAGTTAAATACCTTCATTTTCATCTCTGTCTCCATGCAAAGTTGCCTGTGATTCATCATCCGAGGTACTCACATTTGGTTGCTCCTCAGCTGTACTAGCACTTAAGCTGCCATGTTACTTTTGTTTGTCTTTTGAGTGCTTGTCACCATTAAGCTGCTTAATGCTGAGGGTCATTGCATGGACAATTCCTTTCTGGTGACCCTTCTGCTGAGGTTGAAACATTGTGGAGCTGCAATAAGTGCAAAATTATAAATAAAGATTGCAAATATTACAAAAAATTTAATTGCATGTGATATTATGTACAATGATGACCTTTTAGATCTAGCCATTTCTCACTCATTACTGAATATCACTGCCTTAAATGAGTGATGTGATTAACTAATCACAACTGAAATTGTTAAGATTATTTTCAAGGACTGCATGAGCTCAATTGACCAGGTGTCCAATTATTATGAAGTTTGCATAGTCTGTTTCTGTATTAATTTAAATACGCTCAAATAGAGCAAAAGTCTCTTTTCCTCAGATGCTATCACATTATCAACTGTATTTAATTTCTGTTAAGTGTCCTTATATTATATTCCATTCTTAACTGTCAATATTGCTGATAAAGGCAATTGTAATTTTATATTTCCTAACAGTATACATTGTGAATAGGCAATGCATAAAAATGAATAATTATAAAGTAAATTATATACTTTCATGTACCTTTTGTAACTAAATATAAATCCACTAAAAATAAATCTTATCCTGCAAAGAATTTCTGTTTGAGCAGAACAGTTGTTTTTCTTCCTTTAAATTTCAAGGGCAACCAAAAGAGACTATTTACACAAAATATTAACAGTGTTGTCTGCTGTGTTACGAGATTGTTTTGTTGCCTTTCAAAGACATGCATACAACTGTATTAATATATTATTTTCATGTAAACTAATACGGTTTCATCTGCATGGAAGCTTTAGCTCAAAATTTAAGTTGCAGAAAGTTTAAGGAAACAATCTTATTCCCTCAATTTATAAGCTATTGAAAGCTTTACAAAAATGCTAGCTGACCTCATTTTGTATTTTAATGGGATATTTGCCACTTCAAAAATGAATGGGATTAGTTTGCCATTGTTATAGAATTTCAAGCAGACATTTCTAGAGGGAAACTTTGAAGTGTATATAAAACAGATTTTTTTTATTTGCTTGATCATGATTAAGGTTGATGTTGTTTTCCCATAAAAATCGAAAAAAATCCTTATCAATTTTTCTTTCCCACAGTTGAGGCAACTAACAGCATCAAATTTTCACTGACAGTTGGGTACAATACCGTGCAAGACCAGAGACTGGGGATAGTAGAGCACTCTTAATCCCTCAGTTGTTTCATTCTGAGTATTCAACAATATTCAGCAAAGTTATAGTCCCATTCATATTTTCATCCACACAGTTTTCTTCCTCTGCACACAAAAAACAACTGAGGAATACAGAAACCACAAGACTAGTGTACGTGAAAAAAGTTTATAAGGATTTTTCTTTCCACTTTTATACAAGAAAAACATGAAGATTTCATAAAGCAAATAGAAAAGATTCTGTCATATACATAACAAATGCAGTCTGAGGCAATTGAGGCCTCAGATATCGACTGAAAAGAGCCACTGGGTGACTCTGAAAGTTGACAGTAAAGCCATAATTTATTGACCAAGCTTGTTTAATCAAGATGGCTGGATATAATTTAGCCTTGTTAATGTGTTGACTACGTCACTGGCATAGTGGCCAGAAACATGGGCTCCAGTGCTCGGGGCCTAAAAATGACTTGAATTAGTGAGAGACTCAAAGTTTAATTTGTATTTTTAAAAACTCAAGAAATATCATAATAAGTGAAAACACAGGCCTACATGTAATTTTTATGCTGTTAAAGGCAAATCTAATAGCCAGAAGTTGTAGGGAGTGTACACTGTACACAGTCTTCAAAACCTTTTATCTTGGGAAAACGACCTTGAGCCCTTTGTGACTCTTATCCAGGGAAGTCACAAAACGCCAATTGAGCAGCTTGAGACAATTTTTGCCCAAGAGAACAGGTGCACCGTTACACCGGTACATCCCCTGGATAATTTAGAAACCATGTCTTCTCTTGAAAACAAAAAATTATGCTTGTGTTTTCTCTTGCTGCAATATTTTTTTAGTTTTACCACAAAACTTTGAGTCTCCCACAAATTCAAGTCACTCTTCGGCTTTGAGCCCTTGAGCCCGGGACGCTGTAAAAAGTAAATACAGACTGGTGGATGCGGACGGCGGACGGCAGACGGCGGATGGCAGATCGATCTTCATACTGTTAAATTTATTGGTCAATTGTCTCTTACTAAGAAATGCTAGCTTTGGCTGACTTAATTTATATTTTATTGTCAGTCAAACAGCAAAATATGAATTAATTTAAATAAAAAAAAAGAAAAATAGCCAAAGCTAGCATTTCTTAGAAGGTGACAATTAACCAATAAATTTAACATTATCAACATCCTATTTTCTTTCTTTCTTTAATAATAATAATAATAATAATAATAATAATAATAATAATAATAATAATAATAATAATAATAATAATAATAATAATAAAAAAAGCACCATCTGCCATCCACCATCCACCATCCCCACCCACATCCGCCTGTCTGTATCCTTGTTTTATAGAGTACCCTTGAGCCCACTTTCCTAACTGCATGCCAGTAACATAGCGAATCATTATTCAGCTTTGTCTACAGAGATCTAACCACCCATCAAATGCCCATGGTGTGTCCAGGGCTGGGAGGCAGTTGGGCGCCCTTCAATTTGATTGATACATAACATGTTTATTATAATAACATGATTATAAAACTTGCAGTCAATGCCCAGTTTCTGCCATGAACCATTCATTCAACCCTTTTGTATTAATTGCCTTCATATTTTAGTTTTAGAGCACTGAACTGCCCAAGGAAGGATCTTGCGAGTAAAATGTGGTAGAAATATGTCATGGTATTTTACAATGTACAGGAATTTATTTTTTCAGTCCATTCTGTAATTTATTTTTAGCAGGGATTTAGCTGCTGTCTGTATTGTCGGGGTGTCCATAATACATGTAGCAAGGTGTCCGCAAGGCGAGAGTTGACTGTACTTCCGAAGATGAGGGCCATTGGATTCTCTGATATACATGTATTAAACTGCATGTGTAGATGTTTGTTCAACTCTTGTGTGCTTATACTTAGCACTGTAAGTGATTCTTCGAATATGACGAAAGAGGTGTGCACATAGTATGTGTAAACTTATGTGATTTTACCAGGAGATTTTAGTAATGCACCTATCATCGTCCATCCCCTGGGGGGGGGGGACCCCGGGCAAATACAACTTTATATGGGGACTTTATGGGAGATTTGAACGATTATTTTACCCTGGAGGTGGGGGAAATGAGAGAGGTTTGGTTTCCAAAAGCCTTGCACCATGGGAAAACAGGGGACTTTGTAAACTAAGAGTGACAAGTCTGTGCAACTCTTTTGCTATTAATCTATTGTTTGCCTGCAAATTCTTACCAATTTTTGTGACAATTTAATTGTAGAGAATATACTTGACTCAAATAGTCGTCAGTATTGTGATAAACATTCCATGAAAGTCCAAGCCAGCATAGCAGAGGTACAACCTGAAGAGAAGAGACCCTTGGAAGGAGGTTGGCAGTGGTACTGTGTATAAGCACCACGATTTGACACATGCAAGCAAGATGAAATGTTGAAATTGTGTGAAAACCATGTAAAAAATAACCTTTTCACTCGGGCCGTAAGGCGGACCGAGTTAAGGTTTCGGTAGCGTTATCAAATTCTTTTTTCTTTTAGGGGTCGCGATGGGCCGAGAAATAAGACTTCGGGCCACGAGTTATTGTTCTCGGTCTCGTTTTTTGTACTCGGCTAGTACGAGTTACGTTTTCTGTCGTGTTATCAAATTCTTTAAATTCTCGGTCGCGTTCTTTGTTTTTGGGCCATGAGGAGTGTTTACAATATGCGAGCCAGACGTGTGAGGCATGAACAAAACATGCCGGAGGCATGAACAACCCCATCATAAACTGCTAACCGTTAAGCTAACCAGGGAGCTATTTAAGCTAACCTAAGTGCTATTTAGGCTAACTAAAGTGCTCTTTAGGCTAACCGGAGTGTTTTATAGGCTAACCTGAGTGCCTGAAGGTTAGTTTTGTTTAACCGAAAATTAAATCTAAATCAGTCTATGACCTCGCGGGCCAAGATAGATAAAGATGTCTCACGTTTACTATAGAAAAACAATCAATGTAGAAACGGTTTCTGTCTTTAAATGAAAGGTGAATAACAAATGCTTTCCCCTGAATTTCATTTAAAAATATAAACAACAAAACAGTGAAAAATGTACAAGGATATAAACATACGCGTGATGCGTAACATTACTCTAGATCAAGGGGGGGGGTACTCAACAGATGCTTGGGTAGGGAGGTGCGGCCCGGGCGTTCAAATCCTGACCCTGTTTAAGATACAATTCTCCGATTTCCCTATCCCGTTTAAGACAGAATTCAAAATTTTCAGGCCCTTTCTTAGACATTTAACCCAAAATCACACCCTGTTTAAGACTAGAATAAAATAAGAATACACTAGTTTCTTACTGTATTTTAATGCATTGGAAATCACAATCTGTTTAAGCCATTAGGTCATGTAGGGATACCCTGTTTAAGACAGAAAGTGATGAAATAGATACCCCGTTCAAGACAAAACACCCTGAAAACCATACCCTATCGGGCCGCACGTCTCCGTTAAGGTCACATAAGGGAGTACCCCCCTGGGTGTAGATCTATGGCGCGTTTTTAGTGTCAAAATTCAAACTATCAATTCAAACATTCGATCCTTCAATTCAAACATTCAATCCTTCATCTCAAACATTTGATCCTGCAATTCAAACATTCCATCCTTCAATTCAAATGTGCAATTGTTCGGTTCAAACTTTCGATCCTTCAATACAAACATTCAATCCTTCAATGCAAATATGGAATGGGTCGATTCAAACATTCCATCATTCAATCCAAATATGGAATTGTTTGTTTCAAACATTCGATTCTTCAATCCAAGCACCCTTTTCTTCAATCTAGAAATGCCATTCTTCAAGTTAAACATGCATTCCTTGTATTGCCTGGCCATTCATTCAGTTCAAGCATGCATTTCGTCAATTCAAACATGCCATTTTTCAATTCAAACATTTGATCATTCAATCCAAACGTGCATTCCTTCAATGAAATCCTGAAACTCAAACACTACACCATAAATTCCGCGTTCACTTTCGATAGAAAATGCTGAAATCCTGCTGTTGAAACATTCTGCACTTTGATTTTAAGATATGAAATCCAGATTATAAATTCAAACATAGTCTCACAATGTAGCTGTGCAGTGGCTCGATTCAAACATTCACTTCGGCGATTCAAACATTCAGCTCAGCAGTCCAAACTTTCAGTTCCTCTCCAGTAGTCTGGAACCGAGGGGACTCTGTAAAACGAGGATACCGACGAGCGGATGGCGGACGGCGGATGGGGCTTTTAAAAAAAAAAAAAGAAGAAGAAGAAGAAGAAAAAAGGATGTTGATACGGTTAAATTTATTGGTTAATTGTCACCTAAGAAATGCTAGCCTTGGCTATTTTTTTTTTATCTTGTTTTTAATTTGAATTAATTTTTTATCTTATTGTCAGTCAAACAGCGAAAACGCTACGGAATGTTTCCCCTCGTTTTTCAACCAAATCAGTCTGAGTTTGCAGTGGAACTCCGTACATTAATACGACACACCATCCGGCAAAACAACACGTTCTGATTAACGGGTAAAGTACTGTATGAGCTCTTGTTAGGCATTATAGATTGGATGTCATGGTTATTGTTTGAACAGACAGATCGATACAAGTTATTAAAAAATTATTTTAAGATGTCCAAAGATTTCCCTGTGTAGGATTTTTGAACGTGTCATTTTCTTCTTTTGTACACAAGCGAAGTTTTCCTTGAAATATGGGGACTTTGTTTGATCGGGTTTTGCGTCTTTTCGGTTTTGATATTCGTTGCGGATTTTGACGGTTTTTTCTCTTTTTTGAACATTCAGATTTTTTTTACCTGACAGAAAAACATGTTTTTTTCGGTCAGTTTCTGGTTTTCCCCCAGTTGCCTCGGCGGTGGCCTTCAGTGCCCAGTCAGGTCGTCTTCTCCGTGAACTTGGTACAGTGGAACCTCGATTATCCGGATTCGTTGGGACTTGAATAAAATGTCCGGATAATCGAAGTTCGGATAATCGAAAATATGAATATTAATGAGACAGGAATGTAAAGGAATGAAATAAAGAAAACAATTTAATTGTGAATAGATTTTTAACGTTGTCTAACCAACCGGTTGATGCTTTGAAGCTTTCGCGATCGGTCGACTCCGCGTCTAACTGCGCTGAGAAATGTTTCGCTTTTCTCCTGAAGAAGCGGACCTGAAATTGGTGTTCCACTGCTGAATAAACCAGGCGTATAAGGCTTTATCCAATTGCTCTGACACGTTCGCAAATCTGACGCAGGGAAATCTTTGGACATCTTAAAATAATTTTTTGATAACTTGTATCGATCTGTCTGTTCGAAAAATAACCACGATTTCCAATCTATAATGCCTAACAAGAGCTCGTACAGTACTTTACCCGTTAATCAGATTATCCTGTAAATGTTCATGAATGTGAACGTGTTGTTTTGCCGGATAGTGTGTCGTACTAATGTACGGAGTTCCACTGCAAATTCAGAATGATTTGGTTGAAAAACGAGGAGAAACATTCCGTAGCGTTTTCGCTGTTTGACTGACAATAAGATAACAAAAAATTAATTCAAACTAAAAAAAAGATAAAATTTTTTTTAAAAAAATAGTCAAAGCTAGCATTTCTTAGAAGGTGAAAATTAACCAATAAATTTAACCGTATCAACATCCTTTTTTCTTCTTCTTCTTTTTTTTTTTTTAAAGCCCCATCCGCCGTCCGCCATCCACCCGTCCGTATCCTCGTTTTACAGAGTCCCCTCGGTTCCAGACTACTGGAGAGGAACTGAAAGTTTGGACTGCTGAGCTGAATGTTTGAATCGCCGAAGTGAATGTTTGAATCGAGCCACTGCACAACTTCATTGTGAGACTATGTTCGAATTTATGATCTGGATTTCATATCTTAAAATTAAAGTGCAGAATGTTTCAACAGCAGGATTTCAGCATTTTCTATCAAAAGTGAACACGGAATTTATGGTGTAGTGTTTGAGTTTCAGGATTTCATTGAAGGAATGCACGTTTGGATTGAATGATCAAATGTTTGAATTGAAAAATGGCATGTTTGAACTGACGAAATGCATGCTTGAACTGAATGATAGGCCAGGCAATACAAGGAATGCATGTTTAACTTGAAGAATGGCATTTCTAGATTGAAGAAAAGGGTGCTTGGATTGAAGAATCGAATGTTTGAAACAAACAATTCCATATTTGGATTGAATGATGGAATGTTTGAATCGACCCATTCCATATTTGCATTGAAGGATTGAATGTTTGTATTGAAGGATCGAAAGTTTGAACCGAACAATTGCACATTTGAATTGAAGGATGGAATGTTTGAATTGAAGGATCGGATGTTTGAATTGATAGTTTGAATTTTGACACTAAAAACGCGCCATATAGATCATACCGAAAATTACAAATGGTTTCTGTCTCTAAACGAAAGGTGAAAACGTAAGGAATAAAGTCCGGGGATTATAATAAGCATTCATATGACAAATGTCGTTTTACCCTGTATTTCATTCTGACTGCAAGAAAAGCAATTCTATCTGGTGGTTACTTATTGCCTCACTATGTCCCTGTATCTATCTATTTGGTAGCCTGCGAGCAAGCTCTCTTGGGGGTGGGGGCAGGAGGGGCCCGGGAAAGAGGATCCACCCCCGAGAGAGCTTTCTCGCAGGCTATCTATTTGGGGGAATTGGCGATGCTGGAGGTTTTCACTGTTAAAAGATTGTAGGCTTTACGCACCACAAAGTCAAATATGGCCCGAGTAAAGCTGGAAACAGCTTCTTGTTTGTATTGTAGCATTGGCAGCAGTTGTGAATAAATGAACATGTAAAATTTTAATTGACATGAACACTCTTGCTTATTATTTTCAAGTCAAGTACTGTTTTCCAGCTACAGTTGAACCTCTCCACAACGGCCACCTTGGGGACAGAAGGAAGTGGCCGTTGTGGAGAGGTGACCGTTATGGGGAGGTAGGGGTGTAATATGACACCTTTTGTTTTCGGGAATTACAACATGTTTATTGTGCCAAGTTCATGCTTACTGTAGCCTATAATGGCAATCCAATTTTAAATAAGATATATATAGATAAAATACACAGTAAAACGTAAATAATGTTTTGAATCAAAATGTTAACAAGACGAAACGAGCAAGGTTCGCAACATTCGCTATATTATTGTAGACAATCTATGCTTACTGCAGCATATAAATGGAACACTATCAAAATACGTATATCATTAAAATGGATACAGAAACGTAATGTTCCGAAGACAAATGTCGATTACTGCATCAGTTTATAAAAAAGGTTTTCACAAAAAAGAACTGTACTGGCCGTTGTCGAGAAGTTGTTTTAGCAGTTGGGGACGCACTTTAGTGGCCGTTGCTGTTGTAAAGAGGTGGCCGTTGTAGAGTGGTTTAAACAAGAGCTAATGTATGGACTGTCCGCCAGGACAAAAAAATTTGGCCATTGTAGAGAGGTGGCCGTTGTGGAGAGGTGGCCGTAAGTGGAGGTTCAACTGTAGTCAGGTAAGCAGGGCCATCTTATTACTTGGGCTTCCCACAGGGAGACCAAGTTGAAAATTGCCCTTGGTTTTTTTTTTTTTTTTCCTCAATCAGTCACAAATCGCCGTCTGGGCCTTAAAACGCATGAGCAGGTAATCTTGTCGCTGCATGGGTTTGCAAGGGCCGGACATTTATTTATTAGCCGATTTTCGCGTTTTCCAAAGGAAAACACAACTTTTCAAAGTGGTACATCGAAAGAAGAACTACTAAGGAATACTCAACAGTTTCGATAGCGGAAATCCGAGAAATAACGGCGAAGAAACTGTGCTTCGAGTACAAATTGTTGTTTTATCCAGGCGACGAGTTAGCGGAGCGCGGATATCTCAAATCCTTATTGAGGCCACGGACTTTCTACGAGATTTTTGAGTACTTCTGGGAATTCAACGAAAAATTACAGGTTTGATCGTGAATTTGTACTGAAATACTATTCTAATTGACTGATTCTTTATATTCTGAACAGTTTTTGCGAAAATTTGAAAAACATGCCACGCACGGGTTGATAAATTCGCTTCGAAATGGACTGGTAGTTCTTCAAATCGCTTTCGCGTCTCTCGTTTGGCATTTAGAATTATAAGCATTTCTTTCTTAGGCGTAAACAAAGACTTTTCTGAATAAATTTTTCCTTTAGGAAAGCATTCTGTCTGTTTTTCTTTCTAGTTGAATTGACAAAACGTGACAACTACGTAATCTTGCGTAAACAAACACATGCACTTGAGACGGATCAAATTTTGCCTATGTGACGCGGGACAGATTTCATCGATTAATGGGTTAAAGATACTGACAAAGAGAAATTCCCACGAAACACCAATTTCAAACAGAATTCCCTTTTTTCAAAAAACAAAAACTTTTGCGAGGGGGGGGGGGGGGGGAAAGAAGCCAACACAAGATATCCCTGCCTGCTTTGCTAAGTCCTGTTGGCCAGATAGATGCCAATTTAGACCAGGAATATACATTGCTTACAATATACTAATGCTTGTACTACATGTATGCTTGAGCTGTAAAACAATCGACAAATGACAACTGAGATTTTATCACGTCAACTTTCTGACATTTACAGCTGGATATGCCAGGAAAGAAGCCCAAGTTCACGCACATATGCGTCTTGTTTAATTAAGTTTACTTTGGCTTCATACTGTTCAATATGATCCCCCTTTGTGAGAGGGGGAATTTCTTAACTTTGACTACTCTTTGTCCCCATTAAGGAGGGGGAAATTACGAACTTCTACAAGATCCTTTAAGAAGCCCCCCCCCCCCCCCCCCCCCCAGTGGATGGCCGATCATAGGTGCATAAGACCAGATGTGGTGCCAGAACCAAGCTATCTTTGAAGGCTGGACTTTATCCTCAGATTTAAGGAACAGGAAAACATATTGAAAATTAGATTTTCAATGGTCGGTTTGCGAGTCTTACAAGTCTAAGCACCAGATCATACCTTCATTATCTCCTAAACCTCCATTCGTCCACTGAACATTGCTCTTAGCATACTGTCCTGCTTCGAAAGAGTTCCAATGGTTGTGTAATGAAGAGAGCCTCTTACATTAAGTTTGACGTATTTTGTAGGCGAACCTCTGATAGTCATTGGATGCGTTGCGTCTCCAGACATCTTGCTCGTTCTTCGGGCTTCTCGTTCAGGCTTCCGCTTCGAGGTGTTCAGCCTTTGAGGGGAAATATTTGATTGTGTTCGTTTAACTACACTCCCAAAGGTCGTCCGTTACGGTGCTCCATGTATGTTGCACCATAGTGCACGTGTCGACTCATTAGTGCATTGCGACGCGAGATGGAGGTACTCGGGGAGTTTTAAGAATTCTCCCAACCCCGCTCGTGTTTAGATGAGGCTATACAAACACGGAAAAAAGTCCTCTGTTGCTTTTATAAAATATTTCTCAAACATAATTTGACAAATGAGGGGAAATTTTGTTTATTTATTTCTTGATTGAAATAGGTTTTCTCAATACACGCCGATGCTAGCCAATAAAAACGCGCATCTGATAACACATGAACCAATCAAAATTAGCGTTATACAAGCCAAAATCAAGTCAGCGAGCCAACAGCGAGGACGGCGATTTCACATTCTCCTGGGATTCTGTAAGGCTAGGAAAAAACTTCGATTCAAGACGAGGAGTTTATAAGCTGAAAATGAATGTCACTATACTTGGTCGCTCTTGAAAGTGACGTGAACTTTCCCGATTTGGCAGCCTGAGAATATGGTTGAGAAGATGAATCGCTCATCGTGCCTTGTGAAGTTTTGCTGGCTAGGGAGAAAATACATTTAATGCAAATTTGACAGCCAAAACACTGCAACCGGCCATACAAAGTTTGATTTTGAAACATTTATATCTGTAGCATATAAATGCTTAGTCTTGTGTTCATCTTCGTGTGCATTTTGTAAATAAAGAATGTCTTTTAGATAATTTTATTGTGGTATTCAGATGCAAAAATTACCTTTATAAACTTATACTGCGTATTTTGTTGCATATTTTGTCGTCTTTGCTTGTGCTCCCTCGTCGAGGTCGTCCAGTTAACGATCATCGAATCAGGCAAAGCGCTATGGTTCTTCCTTCTTTGCTTTTTTTCCTTCGGGCTCAAGAGGGAGGAGATAGGCAAACCCCAATCAAATTTGGGATATTTTTCTCCCTTTCCTTAATTAACAGTTGTACTTGAAACAACTTTCAGAGACACAGAAAGCGTGACGTCACAACCGTGTTTACATACTCTCATCTGCGCACTATCTTAAATATTTTATAAAAGCAGGTGTTTCCAGTTGCATGAAAGTGAAAGCAGTCTTGGACAGTCTTCGGTAAGTACATTTTCATTCTTGTGATCTTATCTTGCCGTATAGCGTTGATTTACACAAGCTTAAAGTAGAACTAACCTTTCCGTACCTGCGGCAAAAAGCCGTGAGCGACACGTTAACGATAAACTGAATTATTTGTTTTCGTAAGGCTCGTTGTGAGCGTTGTGGACGACAGTTGATCGAAACTCGTTGTGTATATTAGCGACGTTGTTTCGTTTCGGTGGATTATCTGTTCGGAAGGCCTTCACCAAGTAACCACACAAGAAATTCAGATTAGATTGTAAGAAAAACTTCCAGTATTCTGTAGACAAATATCACCTCAAATCTTTGAGGAGAACAGTTGATCGGAGCTGAGGCGAAAGTATAGCTAGTTGCGTTGTGTAGCATCGTTGTTTCGTTTTGGTAGAATATCTGTTGGGAACACCTTCATCATGTAACCACTCAAAAAAAGACAAGAAATTTGGGTTAGATTGTAATAAAAACTTCGAGTATTTTGTTGAGAAATGTCACCGCAAAATCTCGAAACAAATCGTTGTGGAGAATTGTTTATCGAAGCTGAGGCGGAAGTAGCTAGTTGTGTAGCGACGTTGGTTGGTTTTGTTAGATTATCTGTTCGGAACATCTTAATCATGTAACCACACAAGAAATTTGGATTAGATTGTCATAAAAACTTCGAGTATTCAATAGAGATCAATGTCACCTGAATCGTAATCGAAACAAAGCGATGTGGAGGACAGTTGATCGAAGCTGAGGCCGAAGTAACTACTTGCTTTATATAACAACGTTGGTTCGTTTTGGTAGATTATCTGTTCGGAACGCCTTAACCATGTAACCACACAACAAATTTGGATTAGATTGTAATTAAAACTTCGAGCATTCTGTAGAGAAATGTCACCTCAAACTTTAAACAGTGGAAAATTAATTCCTTTTGTTGTGAGAGGGGAATATGTCGCTTACAGTATAGATGTCAAGGTAGCTTGGCCAGCTGGCATCAGTTACAGTGACTGAACAGATCACACTGTGTTAACTCACAAACTTATGCCTTTGAAAAGCTATCACGTTTGTACAGTAGGTTCACTCTCCTTAACTTTGCACTAGCCGCCGACCGGACTGACAATATGCAAAATCTTCATGAATTCTTAATTAGGTTTATTAAATGCATTTAGCTATCGGCATATTCACAATTATACGCGTGACGAAACTCTCGAGTTAGGAATCTCTTCTGGATCCAATTTACGTTCGAGAGCTCAACTTGTTTCAAAAACGATATTTTTGACATCCAATTCAATGTAAGCCCTTTTTGTGGGATGTTAAATAATAATAATAATAATAATAATAATAATAATAATAATAATAATAATAATAATAATCTTTATTTATATAGCGTTATTTCTACTAAGAAACCAATAACGCTTTACAATAATAATACGTGTAAAATATGTGATAACAATACATCAAAATAATAGATAACAGTAACACCTAAAATATACAAAGACTATATAATATGAATAACTAATCAAGATATATATTTACAAGAAAAATAATTCAACAATAATGAAAGAGTCAAAAAGCTTCTTAAAAAGAACGTTTAAAAATAAATTTTTTGACCTGCTTCTTAAAGGTGCTTAAAGATTCCGTTTCTCTAATATTGTTAGGAAGGCTGTTCCATAGCATAGGACCATTCACAGAAAAAGCTCTTCTTCCATATGTCTTGATTTTGTACCGCGGAACAACGAGGAGTCTTTTGGAGGAAGAGCGTAAAGACCTGGTCGGTTTATATTTAGTGATCATGTCAGGTATATAGAGTGGCGCAAAGCCGTGGTATGCCTTAAAAACAGTTAAACGGTACGTAACCATAAACTGGAATTTCAACGAATTGCCATAAATAGATTTACAACTTTAAAAGGTGCACGCACATTGTTGGTACATTATAGACTCTCATGCTCTTCGAAGACTCAAAATAACTTTAGCCGTGGATATAGAATTTGAGTTGATACAAATTAGAGGTCAACTAAAAAACTTAGTGTATTACATTGGGATGAGTTCCTAGTTTTGTTCCCTTAGAAACGATAAGTTTCAACAAGCCTTAACATTCCAAAATCTGCTTTTATCACTTAAAGACGGGAGACGGAGACTAACTTTACGACCATTTAGCTTTGGTCACAGTTTTTGAGCTGAAAGTAGTTTTCTTAGACTATCCTGGGCACTGGTGAGTAGAATCCTTCTTTCAATGCAAATTTGAGTCAATAAATCCTGGGGTTTTCTTCTGAACGTAAAATGCACGTTTAAAATTTGTGAATAACGTGTTGTGCCAGACGCCCCCTTTTACCACCCTGTGAAATCGATCAAACCGTCAAATGATTCTCTTAGAAACGAAATACGTTCAAGTAATTATTTCACGTCTGCAAGTGAAGTGTGCGACCGAGGGGAACGTTCAAGAATATTTACTTTTCGCAGTGATTTTACTCAGCTCTAGAAATCCGCGGCGGTTATGTGGGGGATTATCAGCCGGTTGGATAACTCACTATCCTTTTTTCGTTGTTGTCATTAATGAATTACTTTTGAAAAGACAGGACACGAATTTTCCGGAAATATATCAATACACACGAGCTGTCAGTATCGCTTGAATCGCTCTTTACTGTTTACGTAACCTCTTGGAAATTCTTGTTTTGATTAAGAAATGAGAAGATCCTTGTAATTCTAAGAATTGTTTTGTTGCATCGCATAAAATTAAAATCAAATGTTTTTTTTATGATGGGGATGCTCATCGCAGTAACGACTTTTCCTTAATCGTCAACCAATGAATTTTCAGGACTAACTAGTCATGGTATTAGAATTGAAAACTGAAACATAAATGAAATACAATCTGCCGCACTCTAGTTGGTTTCCCGTGTAAAACACAAAGTTAAAACACACCGGCCCAGGCCCTTACTTCCGCGACAGTGTTCGACTGAAACGAGAAAATACCGAGAAAATACCACTTTATCACTGTGAATTTTCCTTTTTAACTCGTGAATGCGCAATGAACGAGTTATCGTAATGTTGGGAATGTCGCTCGCTCGCTCGGTGTGTTGTAAACTTTATATCTATTTAATCGGAATTTAATCAAAGTCATAAATTATTCATGAGTCTACGTATAGTGCATGTATTCACCATCAGCCGCCATTAGGGGATAAAAAACAAGGACGTAAAATCAACTCAACGAATAACTTATTCTTAAAAGAAAACGGCTACTAGGTGTGTTGTCTGCTAAATCCTTCCATTTACCGAAACTAAGGGGCAACGTTCCTTTTAGGACGGATATTCTACAAAATTTCGACTTCGATTAGCCTCCCTCGCAAGACGCTCTTTTGGCTCGTCTCGTTGGGGAGGAAAGATTGCGTGACGAAACAAAAGAGCGTCTGCGAGAGAGGCTAGACCTCGATAGGCGGAACTGTTCGACTCTTTCCGTTTAAATACAGAGAGCTTCGCAATTTTAAGAAGTTCGAATTAATTTTAAAAAAAAATCGTTGTTAATTCACAAATCAAAACCCTTTCTTTAATACCTATAGCCCCAAATCATATCGAAATGTTCATTTTACAAGGTGGAAGTGTAAAGTGTGTACCCTTCGGTTGCACTTATCCCATTTTCTGCATCAACCGATTGATGAATTAGCCTACACAAGCATATACCTTGTGTTGCTTCAGGCACAAATCGAAACCCTTTTTTTAACACCTATAGCTTCAAAATCACATAAAAATGTTCACGTTACATGATGGAAGTGTAAATTTTGTACAGTTCCGTTGTAGGTGTAGGTATCCCAATTTCTTCCTCACCTGATTGAACTTCATTTGGCTGCCATTCAGTTTGAACATGAGCGACCCAGTCTCGCTCTCCACCAAAGCCAAGTGGCCGTCTCACCACCCCTTCAGTTCTGCCCCCTGATAAAACTTACATCCATACTACCCGCTTTTAGAAAACATGATTACCGCCCAACACTGGTTTGCCACTATAAGGAAAACCACAAGCCTACTTCTGTTTTCTGTTTCTAGTAAAGACCGCCATGAACAACACAGAGGAAATTATCTGGATTATCTGGATTGGTACACTAGTTGCCAGTTTACTTCTTAACACAAGTCGAGTTCTACAAGCTACTGAGTTGTGCCAGGAATGTTTGATTCTTCTAAACAGCACAGCCCAGGAACAAATGGTCAAATTAGCCGCCTACTCAAGGATATACCTTGTGTTGTTAAAGGCGTATTCCCTTCTTAACGATCACACAAGTGGAATAAACTGCAGTATAAAACTTCTGAACTTTTTGCGCAGCTTTGGCTTCAGAGCCGAGGAAGGTAAACTAACCTTTCACCTGGCAAAATTATATCAACTTCAGAGCAAATATAAAGAAGCAAAAGAGATTTATGAGAAAGCACTGAGCATCGTGATAGAGACAGGCGACAGGAAGATAGAAGCTTTCTGTTGCGGAAGTCTTGGTAATGTGTGTCATTTCCTCGGTGAAAATGCAGCAGCTGAAGAATATCTAAACAACGCACTTGCAATACAAAGGCAACTTGGCAACAAAAAAGAAGAGGCCATGTGTTATGGAAAACTAGGGAGAGTCTCTCGATTTCTTGGCGAGTATGGAAAAGCTGAAGAATACCAAAGGAAAGCACTTGCCATACGAAAAGAAATTGGCGACAGGGAAGGGGAAGCTGCATGTTATGGAAACCTGGGAACTGTGCATCTTTCCTGTGGTGAATATGCAAAGGCTGAAGAATATCTAAACAACTCACTTGCAATACAAAGGCAACTTGGCAACAAAAGCGGAGAAGCTTCATGTTATGGAAACCTGGGAAGTGTATCTCAATCTCTTGGTGAATATGGAAAAGCTGAAGAATACCACAGGAAAGCACTTACAATAGCAAAAGAAATTGGCGACAAAGCAGGGGAAGCTACATGTTATGGAAACCTGGGACCTGTGTATCATTCCCGTGGTGAACCTGCAAAGGCCGAAGAATATCTAAACAAGGCACTTGCAATACAAAGGAAACTTGGCGACAAAAACGGAGAAGCTTCATCTTATGGAAACCTGGGAAGTGTCTCTAAATCTCTCGGTGAATATGGAAAAGCTGAAGAATACGAAAGGAAAGCACTTGCAATAAGGAAAGAAATTGGCGACAGAAAAGGGGAAGCTACAAGTTATGGAAACCTGGGAACCGTGTATCATTCCCGTGGTGAACATGAAAAGGCTGAAGAATATCTAAACAACGCACTTGCAATACAAAGACAACTTGGCAACAAAAAAGGAGAAGCTGCATCTTATGGAAACCTGGGAAGTCTCTCTCAATCTCTTGGTAAATATGGAAAAGCTGAAGAATACGAAAGAAAAGCACTTGCAATAAGAAAAGAAATTAGCGACAGAGAAGGGGAAGCTGCATGTTATGGAAACCTGGGAACTGTGTATCATTCCTGTGGTGAATATACAAAGGCTGAAGAATATCTAAACAACGCACTTGCAATACAAAGACAACTTGGCAACAAAAACGGAGAAGCTACATCTTATGGAAACTTGGGAAGTGTCTCTGAATCTCTTGGTGAATATGGAAAAGCTGAAGAATACCAAAGGAAAGCACTTGCAATAAGGAAAGAAATAGGCGACAGAAATGGGGAAGCTGCATCTTATGGAAGCCTGGGAAGTGTCTCTATGTCTCTTAGTGAATATGGAAAAGCTGAAGAATACGAAAAGAAAGCACTTGCAATAAGAAAAGAAATTGGCGACAGAGAAGGGAAAGCTGCATCTTATGGAAACCTGGGAAGTGTCTCTAAATTTCTTGGTGAATATGGAAAAGCTGAAGAATACCAAAGGAAAGCACTTGCCATACGAAAAGAAATTGGCGACAGGGAAGGGGAAGCTACATGTTATGGAAACCTGGGAACTGTGTATCATTCCCGTGGTGAATATGCAAAGGCTGAAGAGTATCTAAACAACGCACTTGCAATAAAAAGGCAACTTGGCAACAAAAGCGGAGAAGCTACATCTTATGCAAACCTGGGAAGTGTATCTCAATCTCTTGGTGAATATGGAAAAGCTCATGAATACCTAAGGAAAGCACTTGCAATAAGAAGAGAAATTGGCGACAGAGAAGGGGAAGCTACATGTTATGGAAACCTGGGAGTTGTGTATCATTCCCGTGGTGAATATGCAAAGGCTGAAGAATATCTAAACGACGCACTTGCAATGCAAAGACAACTTGGCGACAAAAACGGAGAAGCTTCATCTTATGGAAACCTGGGAACTGTCTTTGAATCTCTTGGTGAATATGAAAAAGCTGAGGAATACGAAAGGAAAGCACTTGCAATAAGAAAAGAAATTGGTGACAGAGTAGGGGAAGCTACAAGTTATGGAAACCTGGGAACCGTGTATCAATCCCGTGGTGAACATGCAAAGGCTGAAGAATTTATAAACAACGCACTTGCAATACAAAGACAACTTGGCAACAAAAAAGGAGAGGCCGCGTGTTATGGAAACCTGGGAAGTGCCTTTAAATCTCTTGGTGAATATGGAAAAGCTGAAGAATACCAAAGGAAAGCACTTGCAATAAGAAAAGAAATTGGCGACAGAAAAGGGGAAGCTGCATGTTATGGAAACCTAGGAACTTTGTTTCGTTCCCTTGGTAAACATCCTGAGGCTAAAAAGTATCATGAGAAGGCACTTTCCATTAGCGGAGAGATCAGTGACATACGTGCAGAGGCAGTGTGGCACCTTCAACTTGCATACGACGTCAGTTCAGAAGGCACTGTAGGTTTGCAAGATCAAATATTTTCGAATCTCTTTGCAAGCGTTAACAAGTGCGAGAAAATGCGAAGTTTTCTCGGACGCAATGACCAATTTAAGATATCGCTTATAGAAGATCGCAGTCATTCCTATCATTTACTCAGCGCACTGCTTTGTGCTAGTGGAAATAAAAAAGACGCTGTTTGTGTTTTAGAACTTGCAAGAGCCAGAGCTCTGGCAGACTTAATCGCAGTTCAGCATTCTGCTCAACAACAATTATCAATTAATCCGCAGCCGCCGTCATGGGCTGATGTTGAAAAGATCCTGAAGAAAGAAAGTAACTGTAGTTGTCTATACATTTCATATCTTGGTCAATTGATGTTTTTGTGGGTCCTTGAAGGAAACAAACAAATACATTTTCGTAAAATAGACGTCAACGAATGTTTTGTTAACAAGGGATTGGAGAGAAATGCTGATCAGGTTTTTAGTGGGGAAAGCTTTAAAAGGTTTAATGTTCTTTCTCACGAGCAATGCGAAGATCGTTCATTGTCGTTTTTGAAAACCAGCGACTCAACACGAGAACCAGCAGAGGAAGGAAGCTTGACAGTTTACCGTCTACCAAAGGAGGAAGAAGAGGAAAACCTGCTACCCCTTCCCACACTAGCCGAGCGTTACAAAATGATCATCGCTCCTGTGGCTGACTTTCTTGACCAACCTGAACTTGTGATTGTTCCTGATCGCGTCTTGTACAAAGTTCCATTTGCAGCTTTAATGGATGAAAGGGGAAATTACTTATCAGAGGCTTACAGGATCCGCATTGTTCCATCTTTGACAACTCTCGGGCTCATTCAGGACAGTGCAGCAGATTATCACAGTCAGACCGGAGCACTTATAGTGGGCGATCCAGACGTTAGGGTCGTGTATTACAATGGATGCCTTACGAAAGTTCCCTGTTTGCCATCTGCCAAAGAGGAAGCGGAGATGATCGGAAAACTGATCGGAGCGAAGCCTTTGTTGGGGAAGCAAGCAACTAAAGAAGCGGTTCTTCAGAACATACACTCTGTAAATCTGATTCATTTTGCTGCTCATGGTGATGCCGAAAGAGGAGAAATTGTTCTTGCTCCTGAAAGTTCAGTTAAGCCGGGGACTGCGACCGAGAAAGACTACCTGTTGACAATGGCTGACATTTCACGAGTTCAACTGCGTGCAAAACTGGTAGTACTCAGCTGCTGTCACAGCGCACGAGGACATGTTAAAGCGGAGGGAATTGTTGGAATCGCTCGAGCTTTCTTAGGATCTGGTGCACGCTCGGTGTTGGTGGCCCTGTGGGCCATACCAGATGAAGCAACAAAGAAACTGATGAGTCGTTTCTATGAGCACCTTGTTTGTGGAGAAAGTGCCAGCGAGTCTCTTCACCAGGCCATGAAGTGGATGAGAAATAATGGTTACCCTGATGTGAGGGACTGGGCGCCATTCATGCTGATTGGAGATAATGTGACGTTTGATTTCGGAAAGTAAAGGTTAGTTTTACTATTGAATTATATTATAACAGGTGCTGAATTAATTATTCACTTTGTTCCAACAATTATTTATTACGTATTGTCATTCATTCCAACAACGGAATTGATAGAAAAAAATACGTTTAGTAGATATTCCTAATCATCCTTTTTTAGAGTAGTGATAGAACTAGGAAATAGTCCAGTTGTCGACTTTCCCAATCACGTGACTGTACAGAAGTCTGTTGTAAGGCCGTTAGGTGGGTTCTATGTTTCGATGTATACCGAGAAGAATTAGTATTGATTTGTATCAATCTGAAAGTCGACTAATGGCCAGGTTCATTAAGTTTGTGCTGTTCAGTGTTATCAGACCAACTGTTCGTTTTGAAAACAACCTCAGTGAATATTTAATCGTTATGCCTCCCCCTTTTGTTAGTTATGCACAAGGTGGGAGGGGGGGGGGGGGGAAGGTGTAGAATTCTGTCCAATAAAGCCGATCATAACACTGACCCTAAACTCTAGTTTTTGTTTATCACTTACAGGTGTCTCACCTTGGTCAATGAATGCCTTACAAGTTGGAACTTTTCTTGGAATGAGGGCGTCAGTACATTTAACAGTAAACCAAAGTGGACTTTGAACACTCAATCACTTGGACTGAAGGCATTAACTTATCAGACTCTTATTACTCAGAATCATTTTAAGTTCGCATGCTTTTCGTCGTCTGTTTGGAAAGAGATCTGCATCAAAAGCTATTCACCAAGCAGCTTTAGCTTGGCCAGCATGAAATAGATAACGGTTGGTCTCTTAGCTCTTTTGTTTCAAGAGCAGACGTTTGTACAATCACGTGATGAATAAATGTACTATTTAGAGTTTTCAAAATTTGCACAGTGGAAGTTAATGTATGTTTCTGTATCTTACAGGATATTAATAAGGTAGAGACAGTGCTTTTTCAAACTTTCACAAGTTAATGTATTTGTTAATCTTCAATCGAAGCGAAAACAAAAGGAGACGCTAGTCCCTTATAGTTTTGTTTCTCCTTTTTTCAATTCGCGACAGTTCGTCGTCAGTTGACTTCGTACTTTTACTTAAAATTTCGATCACGATTGAGTTTGTAAATATCGAGTATTACAGTTTTCATTTTACAAAGGAGACAAATAAGTGCAGATTTTCAGTATCATTTAGCACTTTCAAATACAGAAAGTACAAAAGTGTTTTGTATATATGTCAGGTTTGATTTGACGCTTTGATGCTCATTTGGAATTCCACCGTTGATGCAGTCATCTTCAAACTTGAGTTAGCAGATCTTGTTCGTTCTGTATAAATTCTTTACTAAGAATTTTTGTCGAATATCGAATATTGCAGTTTTTATTTCATTAAGGTGATAAATTAGTGTAGGTTTTGCAGTCGATGGTTCAATTTTTTTTTCTAAACTTTTTTCAACAGAATAGAGGTCTCCCATTACTAGCTATCAGAAACAGTTAGCACAAAAACATTTTGTATACATGTCAAGTTGCTAAATAAATGCAATCTGGAAACAGAGAGACATCATTGATTATTTCTTTATTATGCTGTTTCCTTGAGGTCCGTTTTCCCTCTAAGCGCCTCTTTAAGACTTCTTTAGTGCAAAATAAACGCCTCTCAAAAAGAAAAGACAGTCTGGAAAGGTTACACTGGAAACAAGTATTGCCCATCAAAAAAAGTATATCGTCGAAAACAATTATTTATTTATTTATTTATTTTATTTTATTTTTTTTTCTTTAACTTAGCCCTTTCACTCTCAAGAGCACTGATTCTGTTTTTAATGAATTTTTTCAAAGAAACAACTGGCGGGCACTAAATAACTGAGTACTGCGCCATGCGCCATCATTGCGTCATCACCAAGTTTTTTGATCTACCAACTGGAGATTGCAAGTTATGAACGCCCGCCGGAATGGAAAAAAGCCTTTCCGTTTGACACGGAAAGTTCCCAGAATTATTTCCAATCGAAATTTTTAGCTAAATGCAAAGCACTCCTGACCTCTTTCCATCGATCTAACTCCCGCGTCTCGCGGGAAATGAGCCGCCGTCGGTTCAGGGACCCGTTTCTCCAAAATCCCGGTAACTTTCGGGACCGTGAACTCTACGGGCACAATAGCGGGACTCGTTTTCTGGCTCTAAGTTGCGTTTCTCGAAGCTCCCGTAAAATGTCCCGATAGTTAACGGGCCCGATAAAAACCCAAAAGACATAAGTGTTCAGTCTAGAGCTTCGAAGAGGATATTCGATTTAGTGAATTTCAATCTTGCGAACTGAAATGCGAAAACCACGTTCGTCGAAAGAATTGCATTTCACGCCGAAGAAGGGTAGGCAGAGAGCACATTGTCATGAAACAGTTTGAGAGTGTGTTTTTGTTAAAGGAACTTCACGTTTTACGAATTTCTTAAAAGAACTGGCATTACAAGCGTTCATATATGGCTTATTGTGATCATCTGTGAATGATTTTCAGCAGTCGTCCCCCCTCCACTGTTTGACTGTTTTTATTGATCGTCAAATTATAGTGACGTGAACGCCATCGTCTAGCTCTCTCGGCGGGTTGATTATTCAAAGATCTTAAGATCAGTTTTTTTAGATCAGTTCTGATCAAAAGCGTTAGCTTACCTTGTAAATGTGGTTTGCTTTATGCTTTTCGACATTGCTCACCAGTTTACAGGTAAGGTATCCTAGCACGGTATCCAGGATGTTTGTAAATAAATTCTTTACTAGGATTCTGTTTTTATTTCATAAAGGGAGACAAATTAATGTAGATTTTGCAGTAGATGGTTTAATTCTATACTTTTTTTACAGAATAAATGTCTCCCACCACTAACTATCAGAAACAGTTAGCACAAAAACATTTTGTATCTATGTCAAGTTGCTAAATAAATGCCATCTGGGAACAGAATGACATCATTTATCATTTCTTTATTATGTTTCCTTGAGGTCCGTATTCCCTCTATGCGCCTCTTTGATCTAAAACCATTTACAACATTTACAATCTTTGATCTATACTGCAAAAAAAAAAAACCCGCCTCTCGATAAGAAAAGAAAGTCCGGAAAGGTTACATGAAGCAAGTGTTGACCGTCGCCAAATGTTTATCGACGAAAACAATTAATGTTTTTAAACCTTAGCTTTTTCACTCTTGACAGCGCATCACTGTTTCTGTTTTTAATGGATATTTTAAACTGACAATTGGCATTAGCTAGATAACGTTTTGTAAGAAAAGGTTCATTTAAATGGTCACACTGACGCAACCTACAATCGTCCTGGGTGCGGAGGAAATACACGATGTTTGATGATGAGAAGCTTGTAGTTCTGCTATAAACAAACAAACGCGCTCATAGTCCTTGCCATTTCCAAAATAATATTGTATTACTGTAGCTAACAGAAGTAAAGTAAGCTATTGAAAACGTCACCACAAAGAACACAAGAAAGTCTCGTTGCCCTAGAAGATTACACAAGGAGAGAAAACTTAGGTTCATGAACATCCCCGAAGAGGCTGACGAAAATTGCTCTCAGTGATATAGTCTACAATATAATCGAAAATGAGCTAAAGATAGACCCACAAGACATAAGATTTCATGCTGTGCATCGTGTCGCAAAACCACCGTCGCGAAACAGTGATAACAACAGTTCGCCGCGCCCCCGCGCCATCATTGCAAGGTTCGTCGTGAGGGAAGACAGAGACGCGGTTTTTGCCGTTAAAAACCGTCCAAAGCATTCCCGACACTACAAAGATGCTTATATCACGAAAGATTATGCAAGAGCGATCCAAGAAGAGAGAAAAACTTTGATTCAAGCCATGTATGTTGCAAAAGAACAAGGATTTGACGCTAAAGTTATCAACCGAACCCTCTACATCAACAAAGAAGCTTTCAATGTTACCAACATTTCACACGATTTTCGTCCCACCGCCCCTTAATTTCCATCAACAGAAATTTATGGTTGCTTCTGCCCAGATTTTAACCTGGAACCCGCTTTGGCTTTACCCGGACACCGATCAAGGTTTCATTAAAGCTTGATATGTTTGTGAGGCTTGGTCTGTATGTAAGTTAATAATAATAATAATAATAATAATAATAATAATAATAATAATAATAATAATAATAATAATAATAATAATAATAATAATAATAATCGAATATTTATACAGGATAACCCTTCAGTATAGAATACTGTTATCAACGGGGTCCTGTTGTTGCTGTGTTATTTATGTTCATGTTTGTTTTGTACTTTATAATACGATAAGATTCTTGCTACTCGTGTTTTCATCGTTTCCCTATTTATGCGATTGCTTAATTGAATCTTTAGTTACCGAAAAAACTGCTTGCAAAAAATTACCTTTGGAAGCTTTGCGTTCTCCGTCACCCGCGCCTGTTGCTCGCACCTTCAGAAAAAATCGTTGATTTTAATTCCCTTGATTTAAAATGCCTGTCGTTAAATGTCAGAGGTCTAAACAAGTCTCTTAAACGTCGTTTGATTTTTCGGTGGTTACATAAACAAAAACAAGATATCATATTCCTGCAGGAGTGCTACAGCACTAATTTGTGCACATCCACATGGGAAAATGAATGGGGAGGAAAGGTGTTTTTCAGCCACGGAACAAGCCATAGTAAAGGTGTGATGATTCTAATTAACCCCTATTTAGATCTTAAGGTAGAAAAGTGTATTTCTGACCAAAAAGGGAGGTTTATTATCTTGAAATTACTAAGAGACAACACTCCGCTTGTTCTTGTTAATGTTTACGCGCCAAATGACGCTAATCAACAGGTAAATTTCTTCACAAAGCTAAACCACCAATTACAGGAGTTTGCCCTAGAGAGTATAATAATTGGTGGCGATTTTAACTGTCCACTATCCCAGAAAGATAAGACCGATGAAAACCCTGCCACGAGAAAAGCTTCTGTCATAAAACAAATTGAAAACCTTTGTGATGCGTACAACTTGTGCGACATTTGGCGAAGTACAAATCCTAACCTATCTCGTTTCACTTGGAGAAATAAATCCGTAAAAAATACAAAGCCGCTTAGATTACTTCTTAATTTCCAAAGAGTTTTGCGCTTTGACAAAGAAGTGTGAAATTTTATGGGCTCCCGAAAGCGATCATTCAGCTGTATCTATTCACCTGCAATCAGAAGCGTCAGCTCAGAAGAAAGGTCCCGGTTTTTGGAAATTAATACTTCACTGCTCACAGACGAGACTTACATCGCAGCTTTACGAGAAAATCATCAACGTTTTAAGGCGAAGTATGTTGATTTACCCGATTTAGGCTTAAAGTGGGATTTAATAAAAATGGGAATGATAAGGATTCACGGTACAATACTCGAAGAGGAAAGCGAAAATGTTAAGGGACAAAGAAATTTCTCAGTCTGCAGAAAAAGGTAAACTTGCTACAAGGACAAGCTGAGAAAAATCCACACAACCAAAACATACATGAATTTCAAGTAGAAAAATCTCGTCTGAAAAAATTATGACATATAGGACAAAAGGTGCGATCCTCAGAAGTAAAGTAAGATGGCACGAGGATGGTGAGCGCAGTACAAAATACTTCAATTCCCTCGAAAAACGAAATTACACCAATAAGGCAATAACAAGATTAAAAATTGCTGAAAACGTGTACACAGAAGATCAAGAAAAATGCTTCTATGAATCTCTTTACAAAACCAAGAACATAGACACTGAAAAGTTAAAAAATTCCCCCTTCTTTAATCTAGAAAACATTACTCCTTTAAACGAAGATGAAAGGCTATCCTGTAAAGGTCAAATAACCTCTGAAGAATGCTATAACGCTCTTAAGGATTTTAAAGTCGGAAAACTCCCGGTACTGACGGATTTCCTGCTGAATTTTATCGCTTCTTCTGGCCTGAAATCAATAAAGAAATGATGGAAAGTTTTAATTTTGCGTTCGAATCTCGAAAGCTGTCTATATCCCAAAGGAGAGGTATTATCGAACTTTTCCCCAAAAGATTTAAAGACAAAACTATGTTAGAGAACTTGCGGCCTATATCGCTCCTAAATGTTGATTATAAAATCGTCACTAAAGCCATCGCTAAAAGACTTGAAAAGGTTCTTCCAAGCATTATAAACCCCGATCAAACTGGTTACGTGAAGGGCCGTTACATTGGTGAAAATGTTCGGCTAATACAAGACATAATGGAGCATACAAACTTGACAGGAAAAAAAGGGATCGCTATATTTCTGGATTTTAAAAAAGCTTTTGACTCGATTGAATGGCCTTACCTCAAACCCGCCATTAACGTTTTCAATTTTGGACCTGATATCCTAGTAAACTGGATCAACATTTTTTTACAATGACGTGTCTAGCTGTGTAGTAAACAGCGGCCACGCTTCCGCGTTCTTTCCTCTGCAACGCGGTGTACGACAAGGATGTCCTTTATCAGGAGTCCTTTTTGTTCTAGGAATCGAACTTTTTGGAAGAGCTTTAAAAACAATCCGCTCATCAAAGGAATTCTGGTAAACAATCATGAAATAAAAGTAACACAATATGCTGATGATACCACTGTTTTCGTCCGCGATCGAGATTCCGACGTCCAACTGTTAGACCTCCTTCAAAATTTTAGCCTCCTTTCTGGATTGGAAATAAACACCACTAAAACTGAGGCAATGTGGCTTGGGCAATGGAAAATTAACGAAGACACGCCCTTTGGTTTTAAATGGCCAAAGGAGCCAATACTCTCTCTCGGAATCTTTTTCTCGCACAATCGTACACTTGCGGAAGAGCTAAATTTTGGTGCTAAAGAACGAGAATTGGAACAAAATTTAAACACCTGGAAAAGAAGAAAACTAACGCTCTATGGAAAAATAAACATAGTTAAAACACTAGGCCTGTCAAAACTGATATATAACGCTTCTGTTTTAAATGTCCCCAAGCAATACGTAGAACAAATAAATAAGATTACTTTTAATTTCATCTGGGACGGCAAGCCCGCGAAAATTAAAAGAAGCACAATCATAGGAGAAAGAAGGAAAGGCGGGTTAAAAATGTGCGACTTCGCAATTATGGAGAAAACTTTGAAAATTGCGTGGATTAAAAGAATCCAAAACGAGGTACCCTCCTCTTGGAAAATTATTCCCGATGTTATGGTCCAACAACACGGTCACCTCTTTTTCTTAACCAGATGCAATTACGATCCTAAGATGCTCTCGCTGGAAAACCTTTCCCCGTTCTACCGTTCAATTCTGTTGTATTGGCATGACTTCAAAAAGTCGAAGAAAAATGAGGTAGACTTTAAAAATGAAATTCTTTGGAACAATCGCAATATTTCAATTGATAAGAAACCGGTTTTCTACAAAAGATGGTTTTCCCACTACATTGTCTACGTCAGTGTGATTTATTTAACAGACACGGAAATCTCTGCAGCTACTCTGAGTTTAAGACTTTTTATAACCTACAGGTGCCTTTTACAGCATTTTATGGTTTGTTAGATGCCATTCCATCTTTGTGGAAAAAAACAATAACTCCGCAAAATCATACCAACGCTGGAGAAAACTCCGTGACAAACTTGTCCACTAGCTCTATCTACTCGTCAATCTTACAGTCAACCCAGGTCACGCGTGAACAGTATTTCCAAGAATGAAATGGACATTCGAATTTCTCTTTGTAATGTCTGACGTGTGAATGAAATGTTGGACATTTCTCTGGAAATCGTTCCGAAAAAGACGCATTAACTGAAAAAAAGATTCAAAATACTTGGGAAAACAATTGTTATTCTTGAAATATTCAATTTTGCAATGTAAAGAAAAATTCATAGCTTTATACCGTCAATAAGCTAGGGAAATTTATACGGGAACTCTGAAATCTCGTTGGCGATTTTCAAAACTGACATGTAAATTTCAAAACTCCGTTCAAATTTCAAAAATATCGTTCACGCGTGACCTGGGTTGACTGTAATAGATACATTTGAACCACCAACCTCCCAGAATAAAATTTTGAGACATGGCTTTACCGAAAAAACACTTGACAAAGTATACCAGTTACCGTTTAAAATTACAAAAGAGGTCAAACTAGTGATGTTTCAGTATAAAATTATACATAACATACTACCCACCCAATTTAGCTTACACCGCGATGGAATAGCCGAAAGTGACATCTGTCCTCCGTGCAAAAATGAGGGACAAACCTTATACCACTTGTTCGTCCTCTGCACCGAAGTCCACTCCTTCTGGAATACATTTCAAGACTGGTGGCTACAAAAGACCCATGTTAAGCTTTCTTTAAATCAAAGTAATATACTTTACGGCTTTTTCGAAAAATCTTCATATGGGCAGGCTTTAAACTACTCAATACTCATAGCAAAATACCACATCTTCTGTACAAGCAAAGGCAGGGGTGTACTGAGTTTCCAAAGCTTCCTTTTACGACTTCCCGATAAAATTCAGACTTTACAACAGATTGCTGTCGCTAATAAGTGTTTGTCAAATTTTAGACTTAGATGGGGAGTTCTTCCTCCTTAAAAATTGCTTTATCTGAAATATACATTTTTTCTTTTAATTTAGTAAGAATCTTTAGCAGTTGCTTTCTAGCTTGATCATTTTGTACGAAATCACTGTAAAATTTCTAAAAATTGTATTTGATGTAAAGTAATGTTTTGTTAGTAAAAATAAGAAAAAGTGTTCACTAAAAGACATAGCGTTATTCCTGTAACTAGTGTGAACATTGTAAACACGTTTAGTTTTGTAAGTATAGTAAGTATTGTTAACAATGTAGATATAGTCATTGTGGTTAGTACTCTGTGTATTGTAAGTAATGTTAATAGTGCTCAGTTTTGTAAATCTCATGTCATGTATGCAAATAAAAATTGTTAAAAAAAAAAGAAATAACAAGTTGTTTGATAGGTTAATACACTTTAAAATACAGAACACGGGAGCTGGGGGATGGATCCTTCGGAGCATGGACACCGCAAACGAGCTTTGCCCCAATCCCCACGGGTATAAACTATCCACTTTGGTAACGACAAATTAGCAGTTGACAACTTGTGTTTTCGTTCTCATTTTACTAACAGCTCTTATTCATTTCACCTATAAGTGCAATCCAGAATATTTTCAATTGTATTCAATAAAGATTTGCATTGCTAAAAAGACAATTAGCCTAGTTATAAGCCCTCCCGGCAAAACACACGTGGTTGCAGAATGAATTAAGGGTGGACCATCGCAGTGTTTTGTGCTGGTATCTCTAGCAGTAACAATATCTGCATGATTATGCGGTTTTTTTACTGTTAAATTCGGCTGGGTGTTAACACCAAGCCTGAACGTTTCTGAGAACAGTTCCGTCCATAATGTGCACCTTTTTTCTGGAGCAGGCACAAAACTTGCACAGAAACGCGGTACAGATAGCTTATTAATAAGCCTACCTGTGTAAACACAGCCATAAAATAGCTTACAAAGTTTAATACGCTCAGGCCTGGTAACCTACTACTAACCTAACGGCACTGCAAGCTTGAAAATAAGCCTTTAAAAACTAGAAAACGAATGACACGAAGCTCGAAAAAGGCACCCAAAAACTAAATCAACCTAAATTGGGAAAATAAATCACAGGGAACTGGGAAAGGAAACACTCGAAAACGAGTCATCTATTTTAGATAATTAATTTCTTAACTTTGTACTACTCTTTGTCCCCATTAAGGAGGGGGAAATTACGAACTTCGACAGGATCCTTTAAAAAGTCCCCTTCCTTGCCCGATGTCCCCCCAGCGGATGGCCGATCATAAGTGCATAAGACAAGATGTGGTGACAGAACCAATTAGCCATCTTTCCAGGCCGGACTTTATCCTCAGATTTAAGGAACACGAAAACATATTGAAAATTAGATTTTCAATGGTCGGTTAGCGAGTGTTACAAGTGTAAGCTCAGATCATACCTTTACTATCTGTCAAAACCTCCATTCGTCCACTGAACATTGCCCTGAGCATACTGTCCTGCTTCGAAAGAGTTCCAATGGTCGTGTAATGAAGAGAGCCTCCTACATTGAGTTTGACGTATTTTGTAGGCGAACCTCTGATAGTCAGTTATTGGATGCGTTGCGTCTCAAGACATCTTTCTCGTTCTTCTGGCTGCTCGTTCAGGCTTCCGCTTCGAGGTGTACAGCCTTTGAAGGGAAATATTTGATTGTCTTCGTACACTCCTAAAGGTCGTCCGTTACGGTGCTCCATGTATGTTGCACCATAGTGCACGTGTGGACTCATTTATTTATAGTGCATTGCGACGCGAGATGGTTTAAAGCAATAGAGGATCGAGGACTTTCGGGGATACTCGGCGAGTTTTAAGAATTCTCCCAACCCCGCTCGTGTTTAGATGAGACTCCACATAAACACGGAAAAAAGTCCTCTGTTGCTTTTATAAAATATTTCTCAAACATAATTTGACAAATGAGGGAAAATTTTGTTTATTCATTTCTTCATTGAAATAGGTTTTCTCAATACACGCCGATGCTAGCCAATAAAAACGCGCATCGGACAACACATGAACCAATCAAAATTAGCGTAATACGAACAAAAATCAAGTCAGCGAGCCAACAGTGAGCCCCATGTAGAGGACGGCGATTTCAGATTCTGTAAGGAAAGAACTTCGACTCAACTGACGAGGAGTTTATAAGCTGAAAATGAATGTCACTGTGCTTGGTCGCTCTTGAAAGTGACGTGAACTTTCCCGATTTGGCAGCCTGAGAATTTGGTTGAGAAGTTGAATCGCTCATCGTGCCTTGTGAAGTTTTGCTGATAACGTCTCAGAGAAAATACATTTAATGCAAATTTGACAGCCAAAACACTGCAACCGGCCATACAAAGTTTGATTTTGAAACATTTATATATGTAGTATATCTGCTTAGTCTTGTGTTCATTCTCGTGTACATTTCGTAAATAAAGAACGTCTTTTAGATAATTTTATTGTGGTACTCAGATGCAAAAATTACCTTGATAATTTTGTTGCATATTTTGTCGTCTTTGCTTGTGCTTTCTCGACGAGGTCGTCCAGTTAACGATCATCGAGGCAGACAAAGCGCTATGGTTCTTCTTTCTCCTGCTTTTTTTCCCTCTAGGTCACTGGGCAGGAGATAGGCAAACCCCAATCAAATTTGCCGGGAAATTTTTCTCCCTTCCCTTAATTAACAGTTGTACTTGAAATAACTTTCAAATCACTGGCCGAGAGACACAGAAAGCGTGACGTCTCAACCGTGTTTACGTACTCTCATCTAAACACACCTATCGACCAATGAGAGCGCGCGCACTATCTAAACATTTTATAAAAGCAGGTGTTTCCAGTTGCATGAAAGTGAAAGCAGCCTTGGACAGTCTTCGGTAAGTACATTTTCATTTTTGTGCTCTTATGTTGTCGTGTAGCGTTGATTTCCACCAGCTTAAAGTAGAACTAACCTTTCTGTACCTGCGGCAAAAAGCCGTGAGCCGGCGACATGTTAACGATAAACTGAATTATATGTTTTCGTAAGGCTCGTTGTGAGCTTTGTGGACACTGACAGTTGATCGAAGCTCGTTGTGTAGCGACGTTGTTTCGTTTCGGTGGATTATCTGTTCGGAAGGCCTTCACCGAGTAACCACACAAGAAATTCAGATAAGATTGCAAGAAAAACTTCCAGTATTCTGTAGACAAATATCACCTCAAACTTTCGAGACAAATCTTTGAGGAGAACAGTTGATCGGAGCTGAGGCGAAAGTATAGCTAGTTGCATTGTGTAGCATCGTTGATTCGTTTGGTAGATTATCTGTTCGGAACACCTTAACCATGTAACCACACAAGAAATTTGAGTTAGATTGTAATAAAAACTTCGAGTATTCTGTTGAGAAATGCCACCTCAAAATCTTGAAACAAATCGTCGTGGAGAATTGTTGATTGAAGCTGAGGCGGAAGTAGCTAGTTGTGTAGCGACGTTGGTTGGTTTTGGTAGAATATTCGTTCGGAACATCTTAATCATGTAACCACACCAGAAATTTGGATTAGATTGTCAAAAAAACTTTGAGTATTCTATAGAGAAATGTCACCTCAAACGTAATCGAAACAAAGCGTTGTGGAGAACAGTCGGTCGAAGCTGAGGCGGAAGTAGCTGGTTACTTTATATAACAACGTTGGTTCGTTTTATGTTCGGAACGCCTTAACCATGTAACCACACAACAAATTTGGATTAGATTGTTATGAAAACTTCGAGCATTCTGTAGAGACATGTCACGTCAAACTATAAACAGTGGAAAATTAATTCCTTTTGTTGAGAGAGGGGAATATGTCGCTTACAGTATAGATGTCAAAGTAGCTTGGTTAGCTGGAATCAGCTACAGTGACTGAACAGATCACACTATGTTAACTCACAAGCTTATGCCTTTGAAAAGCTATCAAGTTTGTACAGTATGTTCACTCTCCTTAACTTTGCACTAGCCGCCGACCGGACTGACAATATGCAAAATATTCATGAGTTCTTAATTAGGTTTATTAAATGCATTTGGCTATCGGCATATTTAACAATTATTCCACGAGCGCGCGTTGGAGTGAGATGATAGACAGCCAACGAGGCGCGAAGCGCCAAGTTGGCTATAATCATCTCATATCAAACAAGCGTGAGCGGAATAATTGTTTTATTAAAAACAATCAAGAGATAATGCTAGATCTTGCTGATTTCGTTTGCAAGAACAACCAGAAGAGAATTTAATAATCGTTCTAACTCGGGCATGGTATAATGGCTCATATACCATGGCTGCTGAACCAATCAAATCCCTGGAATTGCATTATACAATGATCCAGTTTTTAATAATCACAATTATACGCGTGATTGTGTTCTCGAGTTAGGAACCTCTTCTGGATTCAAAAACGATATTTTTGACATGTAATTCAACGTAAGCCCTTTTTTCTGGGATGTTAAACGGTACGTAACCGTAAACTGGAATGCAACGAATTGCCATAAATAGATTTACAACTTTAAAAAGTGCACGCACATTGTTGATACATTATAGACTCCCTTGCTCTTCGAAGACTCAAAATTACTTTTAGTCGTGGATATAGGATTCGAGTTGATACAAACTAGAGGTCAACTAAAAAACTTACTGTATTACATTGGGATGAGTTCCTAGTTTTGCTCCCTTAGAAACGGTAAGTTTCAACAAGTCTTAACATTCCAAAATCTGCTTTTGCCACTTAAAGACGCGAGACGGAGACTAAGGTTTACGATCATTTAGCTTTGGTCACAGTTTTTGAGCTGAAAGCAGTTTGCTTGGAATATCCTGGGCACTGGTGTGTAGAATCCTTCCCCTGAACGCAAATTTGAATCAATAAATATGCTGTGGTTTTCTTCTGAACGTGAAATGCTCGTTTAAAAATTTGTCATTAACGTGTTGTGCCAGACCCACCTTTTACCACCCTTTGGAATCGATCAAACCGTCAAATGATTTTCTTAGAAACGAAATACGTTCAAGTGATTATTTCACGTCTGCAACTGAAGTGTACTATGTGCGACCGAGGGAAACATACAAGAATATTTACTTTTCGCAGTGATTTTACTCAGCTGTTGAAATCCGCGGCGGTTATGTGGGGGATTATCAGCCGGTTAAATAACTCAGTATCCTTTTTTTGTTGTTGTCATTAATGAATAACTTTGGAAAAGACAGGGACACGAATTTATCCTGAAAAATATCAATACACACAAGCTGTCAGTATCGCTTGAATCGCTCTTTCGATACTGTTGACATATACCTCTTGGAAATTCTTGTTTTGATTAAGAAATGAGAAGATCCTTGTAATTCTAAGAATTGCTTTGTTTCATCGAATAAAATTAAAATCATATGTTTTTACAAATGGAATACTCATCTCCGTAACGACTTTTCGGTAATCGTCACCCAATGAATTTCCAGGACTAACTAGTCATGGTCTTTATATAACTGAAAACTGGGACATTATTGAAATACAATCTGTCGCGCTGTAGATGGTTTCCTGTGTAAAATCAGGCCCTTGCTTCCGCGACAGTGTTCGACTGAAACGAGAAAATACCGGTGTCGATATTAAACAGCACTTTATCACTGTGAATTTTCCCTTTTTACTCGTGAATACGCGCATGCGCAATGAACGAGTTATCGAAATGTTGGGGAATGTCACTCTCTCGCTCGCTCGATGTGTCGTCAGCTAAATAAATTATAAACTATTCATGAGTATACGTAAAGCGCATTTATTCACCATCAGCCGCCATTACGGGACAAAAAACAAGGACGTAAAATCAACTCAACGAATAACTTATTCTTAAAAGAAAACGGCTAGTAGGTGTGCTGTCTTCTAAATCTTTCCATTTACCGAAACTAAGGGGCATCTTGCCTTTCAGGGCGGATATTTTACAAAAGTTCGATTTCGATTCTAACCTCCCTCGCAAGACGCTCTTTTGGTTCGTCTCGTTGGGGAGGAAAGATTGCGTGACGAGCCAAAAGAGCGTCTGTGAGAGAGGCTACACTTCGATAGGCGGCGCTGCTCGTTTCAGCAAACATCAGACGCAAACATGAAAATCTTTAAAGGAGCTTACCCTAAAAATCTGAGGAAACGACGTGATGAAAGAATAGGAAATTCCAAAGTGCGATAAATCTTCCTTCGGTATCAACGCTTGACGTACTGTTCTATATTTATTTTCATTTGGATAAAGCCAAAATAGCAACTTCAACAAGATTGAAAGCTTCTTACGATGTTATAAGATGCTGACAGAAGCCGTTGCTTGAAGGCCTAGAAAGGCGGAATATTACCACACTGAAAACAGCACCAAAATGATCGATGTTGATTATAATTCATTTAATCCTTTTTCTTTCCAATGAGTAAAGGTGGGACGGTCATTTGCAAAGAGATTTTGCCTCTTTCATCTAGTATAAGGACAGCATATCTAGTCAACTCTCGCCATGTCGACACCCCGTTATTAAGCACAGGAGCTAAATCACTGCACTTTCGTGTAGACTCACAAGTTGATATTCCTTCTTCTTTGGCTCGTAATGTTGATGATAGTTACAATTTAAAACTTAAAATCAGGTCAATTTTATCTTATCCCACTATAACTAGAGTAGCCTGTATCTATATAAACTTATGTCGTCCCAAAGCAGCAAGGCTTTTACAATTTTCTCTTTTCTTGTAAACGTGTAAGGTTACCGCTGTCGTCGATTTTATTGCATCGACGGTTGTACAATTTGTTCTTCATACGAAGAGAATCCAAAATATAACTCCAGTGGATGGTCTTAATGCCTTATGTTTGTATTTCACTGAGTGTCCACATCACAGTAGCATGCTAATACTGAGACAAAAAGGCTTTAGAAATCTGAAGATGTAGTATAGTCACTTAACCACATCAACGATGTGTGTGAGAATCAGTCTAATTAGGTAAGAGGTTAGAACTTCCTGCTTCCCACACCTTTTATTTATGATTCTGTCCCTTCCTTGATTTTTCTTACCTCTTCATCCTTTTTCTGCTGGAAAAAAATTGTGTTTTTCCGACCTTAACCCTGCCCCCATGGGTTTCCCACTTCAGGATATTTGTTACTACTGTAGACGTGCATTGCAGTCCCATTTTTTCAAGAGGTCTCCCTCCCTGATATGTCTGTCAGTGCCAGCAACACTGATTTTCACTCTTCGTGTTTTGAGCCTTATTCTCTACTGGTTTCCTCTGCACTTTTATTAGTGTGCATTTCTAGATAGTTTCAGTTTTGTTTAAATTCATCACTGATAAGTACTGGTACTTTTACATCTGAAATATGAAACACCACTTTTAGCTGTTCCCATTACTGAGATACTCCCTAATGTATCCCACTTACTGGAAAGCTGGTGGCAGTAATCTCTCAACAAATCAGTACTGCATGATGGTTTGCAATCTCACAGTGCTTACAGATAATCATGGATAATGCCAAATTTAGTGTCAGAAGGTGACAAATGACTCATCGTCTTGGTAATCACAAGCTTGGCAGTCTGTAATTTTCAGATCATGATTTAGGAGATAGTATAAAATATTGCCAAGGAGCTGACAGTCTGCCTACTGAAGTCCAATTATTTTCTGACATAGCCTGTTCTGTTCGAGTCCTACCCTTTTAGCCTCACCCATCTCCATATAAACACAACTGTCCATCCAGTTCGTTTCCCGCGTAGCCTGCAGGCTAGTTTCAGATTAGGTTCTTAGACTCTACTTTCTAAAACATAGCAATATATTGGGCTGATACAGAACTGTTTTCAGTCACGACTTCAACAATAGGATAACAAATAAAGTATCTACTTTTATGTTCTCTAATTCAAAAAGTTCAGAAAAGTTCAAAATAAAATTTAAGAAGATGGATGAGCTAAGCTTGCCTTTCATCCGTTTATCTTTCTTTAACACACATAGCTTCAGAATCATATAGAAATGTTCATCTACAAGATTGAAAACCAAACTTTTGAACCGTTTGGTTTTACTTACCCCATTTTCTGCATCAAAAGATTGAACTTCATTAGCCGCCGCATCAAATCCAAATTGCCGTTTCACACCCCTTCATTTCTGCACCCTGATAAAACTATCGTCGTTACTATTCGCTTTTAGAAAACATGATTACCGCTCAACATTGGTTTGCCAGTTTAAGGAAAACAGCCACGAACTATATTTGTTTTCTTTCTCCAGTTTCCGTTAAGACCACCATGGACAACAAAGAGAAAATTCTATGGATTGTCCATATTGGTACACTGGTTGCCCGTTTTCTTCTTAACACAAGTCGAGTTCTACAAGCCATTGCCTTGTGCAACGAATGTTTCATTCTTCTCAACAACACAGCTCAGAAAAAATTAGTCAAATTCGCCTACCTTACCATATACCTTGTGTTGTTTAAGGCACATTGTCTTCTTAACGATCACACAAGTGCAATAAACTGCGGTAGAAAACTTCTCGACTTTCTTCGCGTCTTTGGATTAAGAAACAAAGAAGGCGAACTAACCTTTCAACTGGCAAAATTATGTGGACTTCAGAGCAAATATAAAGAAGCAAAAGAGAATTATAAACAAGCACTGATCATCATGATAGAAACAGGCAACAGAGAAGGGGAAGCTGCATGTTATGGAAACCTGGGAACTGTGTATCATTGCCTCGGTGAATATGCAAAGGCTGAAGAATACCAAAGGAAAGCACTTCCAATAAGTAAAGAAATTGGCGACAGAGACGGAGAAGCTGCATGTTACGCAAACCTGGGAACTGTGTATTATTCCCTCGGTGAATATGCAAGGGCCGAAGAATATCTAAACAACGCACTTGCAATACAAAGGCAACTTGGCAACAAAAAAGGAGAGGCCACTTGTTATGCAAACCTGGGAACTGTCTCTGAATCTCTTGGTGAATATGAAAAAGCTGAAGAATGCCAAAGGAAAGCACTTGCGATAACAAAAGAATTTGGCGACAGAGAAGGGGAAGCTACATGTTATGGAAACCTGGGAACTGCCTATCATTTCCGTGGTGAACATGCAAATGCTGAAGAATATCTAAACAACGCACTTGCAATACAAAGAAAACTTGGCAACAAAAAAGGAGAGGCCACTTGTTATGGAAACCTGGGAACTGTCTCTGAATCTCTTGGTGAATATGGAAAAGCTGAAGAATACCAAAGGAAAGCACTTGCAATAAGGAAAGAAATTGGCGACAGAGAAGGGGAAGCTGCATGTTATGGAAACCTGGGAACTGTGTATAATTCCCTTGGGGAATATGAAAAAGCTGAAGAATACCAAAGGAAAGCAGTTGCAATAAGTAAAGAAATTGGCGACAGAGAAGGGGAAGCTGTATGTTATGGAAACCTGGGAACTGTGTATCATTCCCTCTGTGAATATGCAAAGGCTGAAGAATATCTGAACAACGCACTTTCAATACAAAGACAACTTGGCAGCAAAAAAGGAGAGGCCTCTTGTTATGGAAACCTGGGATTTGTCTATGAATCTCTTGGTGAATATGGAAAAGCTGAAGAATACCAAAGGAAAGCACTTGCAATAAATAAAGAAATTGGCCACAGAGAAGGGGAAGCCAAAAGTTATGGAAACCTAGGAACTTTGTTTCGTTCTCTTGGTAAACATACTGAGGCTAAACGGTATCATGAATTGGCACTTAACATGAGCAGAGAGATCGGTGAGATAAGTGCAGAGGCAGTGTGGCACCTTCAACTTGCATTGGACGTCATTTCAGAACGAAATGTAGGTTCACAACATGAAATAGTTTCGAATCTCTTTGCAAGCGTTAACAAGTGCGAGAAAATGCGAAGTTTTCTCGGACGCAATGACCAGTTTAAGATATCGCTTATAGAAGATCGCAGTCTTTTCTATCATTCACTCAGCGCACTGCTTTGTGTTTATGGAAATGAAAAAGATGCTGTTTGTGTTCTCGAACTTGCACGAGCCAGAGCTCTGGCAGACTTAATCTCCGTTCAGCATTCAGTTCAACAACAAATATCAGTTAATCCGCCGTCCTGGGCTGATATTGAAAGGATCCTGAAGAAAGAAAGTAACTGTAGTTGTCTATACATTTCATATTTTGGACATTTTATGTTTTTGTGGGTCCTTAAAGGAAACAAACCCATACAATTTCGTAAAATAGACGTCAACGAATGTTTTGTTAACAAAGGATTGAAGAGAGACGCTGATCAGATTTTTAGTGAGGAAAGCTTTCGAAGGTTTAATGTTCTTTCTCAAGAGCAGTTCGAGGATCGATCATTGTCGTTTTTGAAAGCCAGCGACTCAACGCGAGAACCAGCAGAGGAAGAAAACTTGACAGTTTACCGTCTACCAAAGGAGGAAGACGAGGAAAACCTGCTACCCCCTCCCACCCTAGCCGAGCGTTACAAAATGATCATCGCTCCTGTGGCTGACTTTCTTGACCAACCTGAACTTGTGATTGTTCCTGATCGCGTCTTGTACAAAGTTCCATTTGCAGCATTAAAAGATGAAAGTGGAAATTATTTGTCGGAGGCTCACAGGATCCGCATTGTTCCATCTTTGACAACTCTCGGGCTCATTCAGGACAGGGCAGCAGATCATCAAAGTCAGACCGGAGCACTGATAGTGGGCGATCCAGACGTTAGGGTCGTGTATTACAACGGATGCCTTACGAAAGTTCCCTGTTTGCCATTTGCCAAAGAGGAAGCGGAGATGATCGGAAAACTGATCGGAGCGAAGCCTTTGTTAGGGAAGCAAGCAACTAAAGAAGCGGTTCTTCAGAACATACACTCTGTAAGTCTGATTCATTTTGCTGCTCATGGTGATGCCGAAAGAGGAGAAATTGTTCTTGCTCCTGAAAGTTCAGTTAAGCCGGGGACTGCGACCGAGAAAGACTACCTGTTGACAATGGCTGACATTTCACGAGTTCAACTGCGTGCAAAACTTGTAGTACTCAGCTGCTGTCACAGCGCACGAGGACATGTTAAAGCTGAGGGAGTTGTTGGAATCGCTCGAGGTTTCTTAGGATCCGGTGCACGCTCAGTGTTGGTGGCCCTGTGGGCCATACCAGACAAAGCAACAAAGAAACTGATGAGTCGTTTCTATGAGCACCTTGTTCGTGGAGAAAGTGCCAGCGAGTCTCTTCACCAGGCCATGAAGTGGATAAGAAATAATGGCCATCCTGATATGAGGGACTGGGCGCCATTCATGCTGATTGGAGATAACGTGACGTTTGATTTTCGAAAGTAAAGGTTAGTTTTACTATTGAGTTTTATAATTAGGAGTTCTGAATGAAATATTCACTTTAATCTGACAATTATTTATTATTTAATGTAATTTATTTCAACAACGGAATTGGTAAAAACAAATACGTTTAGTAGATATTTCTAATAATCCTTTTTTAGAGTTTTGATAGGACCATTTTGTACTTAATAATGGGTGTGGGAGACCTAGGAAATAGTCCAGTTGTCGTCTTCCTTGATCGCGTGATTGTACTGTAGTCTGTTGTAAGGCCGTTAGCTGGGTTCTATGTTTCAATGTATACCGAGAAGAATTAGTATTGATTTTTATCAACCTGAAAGTCGACTAATGGCCAGGTTCATTACGTTTGTGCAGTTCAGTGTTATCAGACCAACTGTTCGTTTTGAAAACAATCGCAGTGATTATTTAATCGTTATGCCTCCCCCTATTTTTAGTTATGCACAGGGTGGGGGGGGGGGGGGGGGGTGAGACTACAATTTTGTTTAATAAAGCAGATCATAATACCGACCCTAAAATCTAGTTTTAATTTTTTATCAGTTGCAGGTGTCTCACCTTGGGCAAGGAATGCCTTACAAATTGGAATTTTTCTTGGAATGAGAGCGTCAGTACATTTAACAGTAAACTAAAGTGGACTTTGAACACTCAATCACTTGGATTTAAGGCATTAACCTATCAGACTCTTATTACTCAGAATCATTTTAAGTTCGCATGCTTTTCGTCGTCTGTTTGGAAAGTGATCTGCATCAAAAGCTATTCACCAAGCAGCTTTAGCTTCGCCAGCATGAAATAGATAACGGTTGTCTCTTTAGATTCAATAACAGACGTTTTTGCAATCACGTGATAAGTTTATGTAGTATTTAGAGTTATTAAAACTTGCATAGTGGAAGTTAATGTTTGTGTATCTTACAGGATATTAATAAGGTAGAGACAGTGCTTTTTCAAACTTTCACAGGTTAATGTATTTGTTAATCGTCAAAAGGAGATGCTAGTGCCTTATAGTTCTGTTGCTCCTTTTTTCAATTCCCGACAGTTCGTCGTCAGTTGACTTTGTACTTTTACTTAAACTTTCGATCACGATTGAGTTTGTAAATATCTAGTATTATAGTTTTCATTTTACAAAGAAGACAAATTAGTGTAGATTTTCAGTATCACTTAGCACTTTCAAATACAGGAAACACAAACTGAAGTGTTTTGTATATATATGCCTAGGTTGATTTGACGCTTTGATGCTCATTTGGAATTCCAGCGTTGGTGCAGTCATCTTCAGACTTGAGTTGCCGTAGACTCTTTTTATATAGAAAACTTTTGAATGCAGAGGTCCACACAACGCAGGAATTAAACTTGCTGGTAATTTTGCCGGATCTCTCTTGTGAAAGACCTCGTGTCAGGCGTCACTTGAACGTGAAAATACAAAACTGAATGCAAGGCTGGCACTACGGCAAAGGGCAGATTTATTAGTGGCCAATATTTCGACTAATAGAATTAGTCTTCCTCAGGGCCAGAGCTATACTGAAGGAAAATATAGGGAGCCGTTATTATATTTTCCTTCAGTATAGCTCTGGCCCTGAGGAAGACTAATTCTATTAGTCGAAATATTGGCCACTAATAAATCTGCCCTTTGCCGTAGTGCCAGCCTTGCATTCAGTTTTGTATTTTCTTTTTATATAGTTCGTCGTTAGCAGATCTTGCACGTTCTGTTTAAAATTAATTACTAAGATTTTTTGTAAATAACAAATATTGCAGTTTTCATTCCGTAAAGGAAACAAATAAGTGTAGATTTTGCAGTCGATGGTTCAATTTTTTCTAAACTTCTTAACAGAATAGATGTCTCCCACTACTAATTATCAGAAACAGTTAGCACAAAAAAATTTTTGTATACATGTCAAGTTGCTAAATAAATGCCATCTGGAAACAGAGAGACATCATTTATTACTTCTTTATTATACCGTTTCCTTGAGGTCCGTATTCCCTCTAAGCGCCTCTTTAAGACTTCTTTAGTGCAAAATAAACGCCTCTCAAAAAGAAAAGACAGTCCGGAAAGGTTACACTGGAAGCAAGTGTTGCTCATCAAAAAAAGTATATCGTCGAAAACAATTATTTATTTTATTTTATTTATTTATTTATTTATTTATTTATTTATTTTTCTTTAACTTAGCCCTTTCACTCTCAAGAGCACTGATTCTGTTTTAAATGAATATTTTTAAAGAAACAACTGGCCGGCACTTAATAACTGGGGACATGCGCCATGCGCCATCATTGCGTCATCACCAAGTTTTTCGATCTACCAATGAGATTGCAAGTTTGGAACGCCGGCCGGAATGGAAAAAAAAGCCTTTCCGTTTGATACGGAAATTTGCCAGAATTATTTCCAATCGAAAATTTTAGCTAAATGGAAAGCACTCCTGACCTCTCTCCATCGACTAACTCCCGCGCCTCGCGGGAAATGAGCCGCCTCCGGTTCAGGGGGCTGTTTCTCCAAAATCCCGGTAACTTTCGGGACCGTTAACTCTGCGGGCGCAATAACGGGACTAGTTTTCTGGCTCTAAGTTGCGTTTCTCGAAACTCCCGTAAAAGTCCCGATAGTTAACGGCCCCGATAAAAACACGAAAGACTTAAGTCTAGAGCTTCGAAGGAGATATTCGATTTAGAAACAAAGTGAATTTCAATCTTACGAACTGAAATACGAAAAACCACGTTCGACGAAAGAATTGCATTTCACGCCGAAGAAGGGTAGGCAGAGAGCACATTGTCATAAAACAGTTTGAGAGTGTGGTTTTGTTAAAAGAACTTCACGTATTACGAATTTCTTAAAAGAACTGGCATAACAAGCGTTCATATATGGCTTATTGTGATCATCTGTGGAAGATTTTCAGCAGTCGTTCCCCCTTAATTTTATTGATCGTCTTATTGTAGTGACGTAAACGCCATCGTCTAGCTCTCTCTGCGGGTTGGTTGTTCAAAGACCTTAAGATCAGTTCTGAGCAAAAGCGTTAGGTTACCCTGTAAATGTGGTTTGCTTTATTCTTTTCGACATTTGCCCACCATTTTACAGGTAAGGTATCCTAGCAGTATCCAGGATGTTTGTAAACAAATTCTTTACTAAGATTCTTTGTAAATATCGAATATTGCTGTTTTCATTTCATAAAGGAGACAAATTAATGTAGATTTTGCAGTAGATGGTTTAATTCTATACTTTTTTTACAGAATAGATGTCTCCCACCACTAACTATCAGAAACAGTTAGCACAAAAACATTTTGTATCTATGTCAAGTTGCTAAATAAATGCCGTCTGGGAACAGAATGACATCATTTATTATTTCTTTATTATGTTTCCTTGAGGTCCGTATTCCCTCTAATCGCCTCTTTGATCTATACTGCCAAAAAAAAAACCGCCTCTCGAAAAGAAAAGACAGTCCGGAAAGATTACATGAAGCAAGTGTTGGCGGTCGCCAAATGTTTATCGTCGAAAACAATTAATTTTTTTAAACCTTAGCTTTTTCACTCTTGAAAGCGCATCGCTGTTTCTGTTTTTTAATGGATATTTTAAACTGACAATTGGCATTAGCTAGATAACGTTTTGTAAGACAAGTTTCATTCAAATGGTCGCACTGACGCAACTTACAATCGTCCTGGGTGCGGAGGAAATACACGATGTTTCATGATGAGAAGCTTGTAGTTCTGCTATGAACAAACAAACGCGCTCATAGTCCTTTCATTTCCAAAATAATATTGTATTACTGTAGCTAACAGAAGAAGAAAGTTGTTTGATAGGTGATACACTTTAAAATTCAGAAGGTCGAAGCTGGGGATAGGGGAAAGGGACGGATCCTTCGGAGCATGGACACCGCAAACGAGCCTTGCCCCAATCCCCACGGGTATAAACTCTCCAAGTTTGTAACGACAAATTACCAGTTGAAAAATTGTGTTTTCTTTCATATTTTACTTACAGCGCTTATTCATTTCACCTGTAAGTGCAATCTAGCATATTTTTAATTGTTTTTAATAAAGATTTGCATTGTTAAAAAGACAATTAGCCTAGTTATAAGCCCTCCAGGCAAAACACAAGTGGTTGCAATAGGAATTCAGCGTGGACCATCGCAGTGTTTTTTGCTTCTATCTCTAGCAGTAACAATATCTGTATGATTATGCGGTTTTTTACTCGGACCGTAAGGCGGACCGAGTTAAGGTTTCGGTAGCATTATCGAATTCTTTTTACTCTTTGGGGGAGAGATAACACTTCGGGCCACGAGTTATTGTTGTCGGTCTCGTTTTTTGTACTCGAGTGGCGCGAGTAAAGTTTTCGGTGGCGTTATCAAATTCTTCGCGTTCTTTGTACTCGGGCCGTGAGGCGCCGAGTTAAGTAATTGGGGAAGGGAAGGGAGGGTCCCGAACTCCCTCATTTTTTTCGCTTCCTAAGCTCCCCCTCCCTTTCCCCGATGTATTCTGCGAGTCAATATTCTTTCGAATCAAAACATTTGGCGTTAGTTGTGAAGCGTTCGTGAACGTTTCCCTTAGCGCAGAGAGGGTTCTGGAGTCGTTAGAACAAAAAGGTGAAGGGAATGATAGCTTGTCGAGTGGCGAAGAAAGCTAAAACGTAAGGATTAAAGCCCGTGGATATAGCATAAGAGAAGAGGAGGTAGCTTGAACATGGTGCATTCCGTTTCGTCTGATTAGCGAAGGTGACAGTTGTGCAAGAAATCATGAACCTTTGGAAGGTTTGTCGCACGAGCAGCACGCGCATGAATTTAACTCTGCATGATGTCGATGGTGGGTATCGAAAACGCGAATGCGAAATCGAAACAGAAAAGTGTAGTGACGTTTTGGAGCTTTCTTCGGGACCCTTGGAAGACGCTGCAGAATGGTCGGAAAATTCAAAGAATTCCAAAGATTCGAATGCAGACCTCACCGCAAGCAACGCGAATGTTTTACAGAAGAAGAATGGTCATGTCGAATCGAACGATCGATCGCAAGTGCACGCTGAGGAAGAGGGGAAAAGAGAGACAGTTTTTGACTAGCTTTGATTTGGGTGACCACAATACGACTTAATTTTCCAATTTGATTTAATAGAGATGTAATCGGTGACGCGATCGCTATCGTGTCACACTCAGTCCTGCAATGACAATTCTCGTGTTTGATTCCTCCGCCGGAAAAATCCTGACCCTTCATGGGTTATCGTGCGGAGCATTTTTATTACGAAACGCGAAACAAGGCACGTGCAGAAAAATTGGCGGACCAAGAAATATATCACGCACGACAAAATCATGCGAACGTACTTGCAATTTTGTCATCAGTTTTTGAATTTGTTCAAGAAGGAAATCGTTTTGTCAACAAACTTCTTTAATTTGTGCCCTAGCCTGCTCATAGAGCTTTGTTTGGCTAAATCATGTTTTATATCGTTGATACATCTGAGTAAAAGAATTTGAGCTTACATGGATAAGTTGTTATTAGAGTGTTTATGTCAGTGTATATTAAATAGGAGAATTAGAAATTGTCAATTGTACAGAAATTTTTATCCATCGTCGACAAATGCTTCCCCAAGAACCACCCAATAAACAAGATCTTCAACAGACACACACTAAAACTCAGCTACTCATGCATGCCAAACATGAAAACCATCATCGCATCACATAAAAAAACAGATACTCTCAAATGTAGCAACAACCCCAAACCAAATTCATGATCCGAGCTGCAACTGCAGGAAGAAAGCGGAATGCCTACTTGATGGTAAATGCCTCCAAGCGAACGACGGTAACAACAACTGAATCGTACGTGGGACTGGCACAACACATTCTTCCGAAACGCCAACAGACGCAATGCAACGGAACTATCTGAACAATATATGGACCCTGACGGACGCAAACAAAACATTTCTAATTAAATGGAAAGTACTCAAAAAGTTCAAACCCGATAATAACATTAACAAGAAATGTAACCTATGTCTTCACGAAAAGTTTATTTCCGTAGAAAAGTTCTTAGTAGCCTGAACAAACGCAATGAATTACTAAGTCCAAACCCCACACAGATTAATAGATATGTGCTCAAAACCTCTCGAAAAACGTAAAGTAACCGTTTGTATCACGGCACGTGAATTGTTTCACGCCACGAGCATTAGTAATTTATCGCCCAGCAAACGCTTGTTTTAAATAACCAGTTCGAATGATTTCATAAATCCATGCCCTCATGAATATAAATAGATACGTACCCAAAACCTCTTGTAACGTAACGTAACCGTTTGTATCATGGCACGTGAACTCTCTCACGGCACGTGGAATTGTATTTTATCGCCTAGCAGCTGCTTGCTTTAAATCACCAGTTTTTGATTACTTTATATACTTTACGGTCATTCGTTGAAGTTGCGTGATGAGTGTGGTCAGCTCTTGATCATACGAAACAGAGCTGTAGCAATAAAACGATGAATCACTTCTGGAGCCTGAACTATTTTTTTCCTGGGTGTATATCTCCGTCTATTTCTATCGATTTTGGGGAGTCAGCGATGCTGGAAGTTATCACTGCTAAAAGATCGTAGGCTTACTCACCACGCAGTCAAATATGGCCCGAGTATAAGCTGAAAACAGCTTCTTGTTTACTGTTAAATTCGGCTGGGTGTTAACACCAAGCCTGAAAGTTTCTGAGAACAGTTCGCGTCCAAAATGTGCACCTTTTTTTTCTGGAGCAGGAACAAAAATTGCACCGAAACGCGGTCCAGATAGCAGGTTCAGTTTTAACAATAAGCCTACCTGTGTGAACACAGCCATAAAATAGCTTACAAAGTTTAATACACTTAGGCCTAGTAACCTACTCAGCCTAACGGCACTGCAAGCTTGAAAATAAGCCTTTAAAAACTAGAAAACGAACAGCACAAAGCTCGAAAAAGCGTCATTGACCAAAAATTCGTGAAGGAAGGATCGAGGCACCCAAAACTTAATCAACCAGAAAATGAATCACAGGGAACTGGGAAAGGAAACACTCGAAAACAAATCATCTATTTTTGAGATTTAAAGAAAAGAGCATTCGACTGAATCAAACAAAAAAAGACCTAAACTCGAAAACGAAGACACCTTTAAGTACGTATACCAGCATATTATCATGTTTTGTTTCAAAATAATACAGTGGCTGCCACAAAGTCGCTTTTTCTTTCACTGTTTCCAGGTCAAATTGGAATTCGGGAATGTTGGCTTTTGTGAAGGAAGAAAATCCCTCAAAGAAAGGATGAGAACCAACAAAAAAAACTCAACCCACGTATGAAGTCAACGCGGGGAATCGAACCCAGGCCCCATTGCTGGTAGCCTGCGTAGCAAGCGTTTCAGTGGGGTTTTGTGCGTTTGTCGCTTTTTGATCGCGCGTTCAAACAGTGTGTGTGTGGGGAGGGGTGAGGAGAGTTGTAGACACAGAAAGAATAATAACAAAGACTTAGAGAGCCGAGATTGAATTGAAAGGGTGATTGCTGCAATGCAGCATTCATATATCAATATTGATATATGAAATAACTGAAAAAAAAATCCTCGTTTTACTGGTTGTTTACGATTATTTTTTTTTACTGTCCATTTAGGAAGAGCTATTCAGAATCAGGGTGAATGTCGAAGTAGAACCAGATATGACCTTTGTCAGTATGATTCCTTGGACTGAAATCAATTTGACGGGCTCTTTTGTCTCTTTTTCTGTGGTCGGCCCAGTGTTGGGAAGTTAAATCAACTCTGATGTGATAGAAGGTGAACGGCCACTTTCCAGAAAATCACCTTTTTTTTAATTAATTTATTTTTTTTGTCAATTTATTTATTATCGCACAGCACTACTTGGTGACACTCTCCAAATCGAATTGGAATTTGGAAATGTTAGATTTTGAGGAGAGGGGAAAACCGGAGTACACGGAGAAAAACCTCTCGGAGCAAGGACGAGAACCAACAACAAACTTAACTCACGCATGAGTCGAGTGCTCCCACCACTGCGCCATCCCTGCTCTCCAACAACAGTTTGAAGGGATCAGATTGGAAAGAAAACATTGCCGTTCACCAGTTCAAATAAATCTTCTGACATAGAGACATGAGGTCACTTATAACAGACGATTCTTCTGGATCCAAAAAGCAGTAGTAACTGGTGTAAGTTAGTTTTAGTTATCAAAAGGGGTTCTGAATAAATCATTCTTTCAAAAGAAGAAATATTAATTCTGAGGCCCAATCCATACTAATGCGTTTTCGTTTGAAAATGCATTCTCAATGATGCGTTTTCGCCTATCGTCCACCCTTAAACGGAGACTTTCAAAAACGGTTTTCAAAAGTGGAGACTTTCGAAAACGTATCGTTTTACAAACGCTTCGTTTCTAGTGTGGACAGGTAAAAACGGAGGCTTTTCAAAACGGTGAGGTGAAAAGGGTCACATTCCATCGGTTCCAGTCCAAATCGGAGCATCTATCCAAGATGGCAGATGCTCTTGAAACTTAAACGCATGCGCAATCCCAGGTCCAGGTCGTTTTCATCGTTTTTGAGTGTCATAGTGTGGATAGGTGAAAACGATACAAAAACGCTAGTGTGGATGAAAAATTTGCCTCGTTTTCGCCGAGATTGAAAACGGAGTCTCTTGGAAACGCATTAGTGTGGATGGCGCCTTAGAGTGGGCTTTGTTATTTCAAAATATCAGCGAATAGATTTATAAAAAAGTGAATGATAAAACATCAAAATGGCTTTGAATGTAAAAATTAAGGCTAAACTGAAAGTATTCAAAAGCGTCGCATAGCCCCAATTAAACAACAATAATAATAATAATAATAATAATAATAATAATAATAATAATATTTTTAACTCAGCACTTTTCATTTTATAGTTCCTTCAGATCACGTAGGTTACGCTGCGCGCGCTATGTGGTTTTTTTTTAGCATCCATACGTTTATCAACTGCACATAATAAACCTCCTAACTCTGTGTATGGGGCCCTTAACAGATGCTAGGCTGTCAGGCCAACAGTCACCTTATCCTGCCAAAGGGCAGGGGCGGACAAACCCTGCACTGCCCCTCCTCAGGGGCTGTGTGCTACCCAATTTTGTGAAAAACTTAAGTGTTGATCACAGCGTTTTTCTGGCAAAGCTGAGGTTATACAGTGTAAAAGGTCAACTGTTCTGCTGGTTCAAGGACTACCTAACTGAGCGTACACAAAGGCTGGTTCTTGAGGATGCGGCCTCATTTTGGTCTCCTGTAACCTCTTGTGTACCGCAGGGGAGCATTTTAGGCCCCCTGTTGTTCACTCTGTTTGTAAATGACCTGCTGGATGAAGCTGCTGACGGCGTGAAGGCTGCACTCTACGCCGACGACACCAAGCTATATCGAAATGTCTCGTCTACAGAACACTGTGACCTCATACAAGACACTCTCTAAAACATGCATGACTGGTCGCTGCGCTTTAAGATTCAACACGTCTAAATGTAAAGCACTAACTGTGACTAGGAAAAAGACCCCGATTGGTTTTGACTACACCCTCGATGGTACAACCTTGACACGCGTCTCAGAAGAAAAAGATCTTCGCGTCATCATAACTAGTACGCTCTCTTGGGACTCACACATCCATGCTATCAATGCGAAAGCAAACAAGCTTCTTGGTTAACGGACATGTCCCCTGCTTACTGACGTCTCTGTTAGACGCTCCCTGTACTTTCTTTGGTCAAGTCACAGCTGTGTTACGTCACCCAAGTCTGGTTTCCCGCTTACGTTACCCTGAATGCTAAGGTGGAACAGGTGCAGAGACGTGCAAGCAGGTGGATTCTATGCCGCGCAGAGGCGAGATGTCATACAAGGAGCGGCTGACTATGCCAGACTTACTTCCATTCTCTCTAGATCGCGAACTCAAAGACTTGGTCTTTTTTTTTTTTTTTTTATAAACGCCTTTATTGTAGTACTGATTTAGATGTTCTGAACTATGTATCTTTTGTTTCCCACGGTCGTACAAGACAAAGTAACTCCTTTAATCTATGAACTCCTTTTGTAAAACATCTGCTTTTCAGGCCTCGTACTTTATCAGAATAGTTAAACTTTGGAACTATGTTTGTAAGCTAGCACCCCAACCAGTTTTTGCTCGCCTTATGCCTTTCAACTTTTTGTCCGCAAATTAATGAGCACTCATCTGTCGAGGGTATATGGACTCAATTACCCCTGCACGTGGACGCCTGTCCCAACGTGCCCATGCCACTCTTAATTTTTTTTCTTAACGAATGCTTGAGTATTCTTTTGTTTAAATTTAGCTCTTAATCCAGGGGTGGTGCCTCGCGTGGGACGTTCGTTCCGCTGCCCCTTTTGGGTCTTGCTGCTTCCTTTTTAATTTATATAATATAATGTAAGAGGAGCACCCAATAAAGCTGTTAAAAAAAAGTACACCCAGCATGGGTGGAATCGAAGGGTAATAAAATGTCACCATGCAAGGCTATCCAAAATAGAAACTGACCTTGGTTCTTTTTAATTGTAGGTTGAGAAAAGAAAACAGGTTTCAGTCAAGTAAAGTACTGTAACAAAATTTTTTAATATTTTCCTGGGAAAGAAGAAATAATACTAACTTGGAAAAATGCAAAGATCGATCAATTTTACAATATTGGAAAGGCTTTAATATGGTTCTGTTAATGTAATCGGGCAAATTATGTCTGATGAAAAGATAAACAGTTTTCCACTTGTAAGGAATATGAGAAAAATCAAAGTAGTTTGTTGGAAAATATACAGAAAATTGAATTTAATATGTCTAAAAATAGAAGAACAAAATTATTGCTACTGCACCAAATTATCGGTTTATTTTTTGGTATGTATAAGGTATATCAAAGGTATGGCTTCACAAACCTAAAACACATCAGTTACATGTACATATACCAAGAACATACTAAAACTCAGTATGTCAGGGATAGGTCACTGATATGTTCATGCTACATGTACCTAAGACATACCTAAAATAATACCATTACAGGTGTAAGTATCGTTTTTGGAACAAAATTTACATACCTCAACAATACCCAAAAAATAACACTTTGGAAGTACTCTACAGTGTATCTAAAAAAATATCTTAGCCACAAAGCTAAAATAATGTTTTGGGTATATTGACCATACCTCAAACTGAATACCAATGACCTACCAAGAACATATCTAATTTGACTTACCAAGAACATACTTTAATTAATTTGATATGTCAGGGATAGGTCACTAATATGTGTCTGCTACCTCTGACATACCAAGTGGTAGAGCATGTGAACTAGTAATCTGAAGGTCTTAGGTTTGACTGATAGGAGCACTCGGATTTCCTTTTTCCGAGTATGCCTGTATCATTCACTGAATAATACATCATTCTCATTTATTCACCAGCTTAAAATATTCCATCACATTTATTTCCATTGCGCATATGCCACATATTGACATTTCTGGCAATCCTAGCAGTATATAGGATCTTTGCCCAATGAACCTAGTTTAATGGCCTTAAAGCTCCCATGAGTCTCCTGTAGCTCAGTGGTAGAGCATGATCCGAACTAGTAATTGGAAGGTCATTTCATGTGCCAGGGTAAAAAAGACAAAATAACGCTTGGCTACTGATTTTCTGTAATAAAACTGTGCTTTGATATCAATGTGCTGATTAATAAAACAATAATAATTGTTTTTATCCAGCTCAATCTTGTGGAATATTTCCAGATTTTAGCCAACTCGGCCTAGGGCCTTGTCAGCTAAGCATCAGGCAATATTGTGTACAATAATAATTATTTCACAAGATAATTGTTAATAAGGTACCTAATGCATGCACCAAGCAAGAATAAAACTCTGGCGTAGAATTCCATTTCCCTGATGTCGGGCTAGCAGCCTGAGGAAAACATCCTCGAACCCTTTGTCACTTGCAATGAAATTAACATTTGGTGCTGTTTAAAAATGAGAACTGTGGGGAAAGCTAAATACATGAAGAATCATGTGAAAATACATTGAAAATCTGGTCCCCAGGACCACACTATCAAAACTTCCTTTCTAGAAAACGCAGGAAATCGGAGGGGGGCAATATATGCCCCAAGACCCCCTGAATAGAGGATAATGCTTTCCACGCCCAGAAATCGCGTACACATGGCGAAATAAAAAATACGATATATTTGAATATATCACAATTTACATATTGAAAATCACACGTTTCTACTCATGAGCTGTGTTCATATGGTTAATTACTGCGTGACAAACTGAACATGCAACATTACATTAAAAATACCCCCTAACCCTCTGGTTGCAACGTGAAATGCCCTACTGGTTTTTGTCAGCCCTGGCTGAGTGATTGGCAAATTCCTGAAGAAAATCGAGCCCTTTCCAGGTGTATTACAGAGGAGTGTAATTACGATACCGTCACCGATCAGCACTGTGAAGACTATAACGAGAAAGAGTTGTGACACAAACAAGATCAGACGGATAAGGAGATACCATGTTATGCAAAATCGTAAAAGTAATTAAAATAATCTGTTAAAAGTCAACATGCTGCCTCAGAGGCAGCCACTTTAAATCCTGTTGTATTGGCGTGACGTAATAAAACCAGGGGAGGGAGCATACTCCAGGGTGCACGCATGTATTTTGAGCTCCCTGAAGCTTCCGGATGAGACTGTTTGGTAAGCTGCAAGCAAGGGAAATGTAAATACTTCATAACCTCGCCACCAGTAACTAAACATGCCTAGGTAGTTTGGCCACCTAAGCCCGCCCTTCCTTTTCTATGAGAAGGATATTGCGTGACAAATATGACGTGACCAGCGAAAAGAACGTCTGAGCAAGAGGCAAAATTAACAGGCAATCCAAAAATTCTTCAATAGGCTAGTAATACAAGACCTTGCAATACTTTAATGGAGAAACACTTAAAGGGAATGCTTAAAGGGAGACATTTTTGAGTTTCATGAATTTAAGATTTTGACATAATTGAAATTGCTATTTTAGGTCGATAATTAACAAATGGGCATTTTTTGCTGCCTACTTCTAGGTCTGAAGAACTCTTTTTTCCGTTATGTTTTTCTTATAAGTATTTTCCAACTACCCCCAACGGGCGCACCCGACATTTTTTGAACGAAGGAGTTATGAGTCGGCGTGCGTTTTAAGGGGATTAGAGGGAGATTCTGAATTCATACTTGAATCACACAACGATAATGTTAAATAAAATGATTAAAAAAAAAAGATAATCATGGATCATGCCAAATTTAGAGTGAAAGGGGTACAATGACTCATCGTTTTGGTAATCGCACGTTGGTTGTCTGGAATTTTCAGATCATGATTAAGGAGACTGTATAAAATATTGACAAGCTGACAGTCTGGTATTACTGAAGTCCAATTATTATCTACCGTAGCTTGATCTGTTCGAGTCCTACCCTTTTAGCCTCACCCATCTGCATAAAAACACAACCGTCCATTCAATTCGTTTCCCCCATAGCCAGGCTACTGTAGTTTCAGATTAGTTTCTTTAAGACTCTACTCTCTAAAACATAGCAATACATTGGTCTCATGCAAAACTGTTTTCAGTCACGACTTCAACTATACGATAACAAATTAAGTATCCACTTTTGTGGTCTCTCATTAAAAAAGTTCAGAAAAGTTCAAACTAAAATTTAAAAAGATGGATGAGCTAAACTTTCCTTTCATCAGTTCAGTCTGAAGTTTATACAATCTGCTCACACGCATCGCATGGAACGAATCTACGACATTTTTGCGTCTAAATACATAGAGCTTCCCTTTTAAAGAAATTCGAATTAATTTGAAAAAAAGAAATAGTTGTTAATTCCCAAAATGAAACATTTTCCTTAATACCTATAGCTTCAAAATCCGATCAAAAAGTTCATCTTACAAGATGGAAGTGTACATTTTGAACCGTTCCGTTGTACTTCTCCTGTATTCTGCATCAACTTATTGAATTAGCCTACACCGAGCATATACCTTGTGTTGTTTCAGGCACAAATCGAAACCCTGTCTTTAACACCTATAGCTTCAAAATCATATAGCAATGTTCATCTTCAAGATGGAAGTGCAAATTTTGTACCGTTAAGCTGTACGTATCCCATTTTCTACATTAAAAGATTGAACTTTATTGACCGCCATGTTTTGAACGCGAGGCGCGCTCGACCCAATCTCGCTCCACATCAAAGCCCAGTTGCCGTTTCACCCCCCAGCCCCTTTATTTCTGCGCCCTTACAAAACTCACGTCCTTATTACCCACTTTTAGAAAACATGATTACCGCTCAACACTGGTTTGCCAGTATAAGGAAAACCTCCAGACTTCTATTGTTTTCTTTCACAGGTTGTTACTTATGACCGCCATGGACAACACAGACAAAATTATGTGGATCTTACTCGTTGCTACATTTTTTCTTACTACAAGTCGAGTTCTACAAGCTACTGAGTTGTGCCAGGAATGTTTGATTCTTCTAAGCAACACAGCTGCCCAGGATCAGGTGGTCGAATTAGCCTACAAATGCATATACGCTATGTTGTTTCGGACGTATTACCTTCTTAACGATCACACAAGTGCAATAAACTGCGGTAGAAAACTTCTCGACTTTCTTCGCGGCTTTGGATTAAGAAACAAAGAAGGCGAAATTACCTTTCAACTGGCAGAATTATATAAACTTCAGAGCAAATATAAAGAAGCAAGAGGCCGGGCTTTATAAGAAAGCACTGAGAATCATGACAGAAACAGGCGACAGGAAGGGAGAAGCTGCAAGTTATGCAAACCTGGGAACTGTCTCTCAATCTCTTGGTGAATATGGAAAAGCTGAGGAATACCAAAGGAAAGCACTTGCAATAAGAAAAGAAATTGGCGACAGAGAAGGGGAAGCTGCATGTTATGGAAACCTGGGAACTGTTTATCATTCCCGTGGTGAATATGCACAGGCTGAAAAATATCTAAACAACGCACTTGCAATGGAAAGACAACTTGGCAACAAAAAAGAAGAGGCCGCGTGTTATGGGAACCTGGGAAGTGTCTTTCAATCTCTTGGTGAATATGGAAAAGCTGAAGAATACCAAAGGAAAGCACTTGCAATAAGAAAAGAAGTTGGCGACAGAAAAGGGGAAGCTGCATGTTATGGGAACTTGGGAATTGCGTATCATTCCCGTGGTGAATCTACAAAGGCTGAAGAATACCAGAGGAAAGCACTTGCAATAAGAAAAGAAATTGGCGACAAAAACGGAGAGGCAACGTGTTATGGAAGCCTGGGAACTGTGTATCATTCCCGTGGTGAATATACAAAGGCTGAAGAACATCTAAACAACGCACTTGCAATACAAAGAAAACTTGGGAACAAAGAAGGAGAGGCCGCATGTTATGGAAACCTGGGAAGTGTCTTTCAATCTCTTGGTGAATATAGAAAAGCTGAAGAATTCCAAAAGAAAGCACTTGCAATAAGAACAGAAATTGGCGACAAAAACGGAGAGGCCGCGTGTTATGGAAACCTGGGAAGTGTCTGTCAATCTCTTGGTGAATATGAAAAAGCTGAAGAATTCCAAAGGAAAGCACTTGCAATAAGAACAGAAATTGGAGACAGAAAATGGAAAGCTGTATGTTATGGAAACCTGGGAACTGTTTATCATTCCCGTGGTGAATATGCAAAAGCTGAGGAATATCTAAACAACGCACTTGCAATACAAAGAATACTTGGAAACAAAGAAGGAGAGGCCGCGTGTTATGGAAACCTGGGAAGTGTCTCTCAATCTCTTGGAGAATATGGAAAAGCTGAAGAATACCAAAGGAAAGCGCTTGCAATAAGAAAAGAAATTGGCGACAGAGTAGGGGAATCTTTATGTTATGGAAACCTAGGAACTTTGTTGCGTTCTCTTGGTAAACATGCTGAGGCTAAACGGTATCATGAAATGGCACTTGACATGAGCAGAGAGATCGGGGACATAAGTGCAGAGGCAGTGTGGCACCTTCAACGTGCGTGCGACGGAAGGAAGGAAATGTAGGCTCACAACATGAAACATTTTCCAATCTTGTTGCAAGCATTAACAACTGTGAGAAAATGCGAAGTTTTCTCGGACGCAATGATCAGTTTAAGATATCCCTCATAGAAGATCGCAGTCATTCCCATCGTTTACTCAGCGCACTGCTTTGTGCTAGTGGAAATGAAAAAGATGCTGTTTGTGTTCTAGAACTCGCACGAGCCAGAGCCCTGGCAGACTTAATCTCTCAGAATTCTGCCCAAGAACAGAAATCAGTCAATCCGCCGTCATGGGCTGATATTGAAAGGATCCTGAAGAAAGAAAGTAACTGTAGTTGTCTATACATTTCATATCTTGGTCAATTTTTGTTTTTGTTTGTCCTTGAAGAAAACAAACCAATACATTTTGGTAAAATAGACGTCAACGAATGTTTTGTTAACAGGGGATTGAAGAGAAATGCTGATCAGGTTTTTAGTGAGGAAAGCTTTCGAAGGTTTAATGTTCTTTCTCACGAGCAATGCGAAGATCGTGCATTGCCCTTTTTAAAAACCAGTGACTCAGCAGAGGAAGGAAGCTTGACAGTTTACCGTCTACCAAAGGAGGAAGAAGAGGAAAACCTGCAACCCCTTCCCACCCTAGCCGAGCGTTACAAAATGATCATCGCTCCTGTAGCTGACTTTCTTGACCAACCTGAACTCGTAATTGTTCCCGATCGCGTCTTGTACAAAGTTCCATTTGCAGCTTTAATGGATGAAAGTGGAAATTACTTATCGCAGGCTCACAGGATCCGCATTGTTCCATCTTTGACAACTCTCGGGCCCAAAGAGGAAGCGGAGATGATCGGAAAACTGATCGGAGCGAAGCCTTTGTTAGGGAAGCAAGCAACTAAGGAAGCGGTTCTTCAGAACATACACTCTGTAAGTTTGATTCATTTTGCTGCTAATGGTGATGCCGAAAGAGGAGAAGTTGTTCTTGCTCCTGAAAGTTCAATTAAGCCGGGAACTGCGACCGAGAAAGACTACCTGTTGACAATGGCTGACATTTCACGAGTTCAACTGCGTGCAAAACTTGTAGTACTCAGCTGCTGTCACAGCGCACGAGGACATGTTAAAGCGGAGGGTGTTGTTGGAATCGCTCGAGCTTTGCTAGGATCCGGTGCACGCTCAGTGTTGGTGGCCCTGTGGGCCATACCAGACGAAGCAACAAAGAAACTGATGAGTGGTTTCTATGAGCACCTGTTTCGTGGGGAAAGTGCCAGTGAGTCCCTTCACCAGGCCATGAAATGTATGAGTAAAAACCGCCATCCTCATGTGAAGGACTGGGCGCCATTCATGCTGATTGGAGATAACGTGACGTTTGATTTCGGAAAGTAAAGGTTAGTTTTACCATTGAATTATATTATTACGGGTGCTAAATGCATTATTCAAGAAAGTTTTTCCATTCTGTTGGAAATGCTTATGATTCTGTGACAGGAGACTAAAAATTCATTGTTATTGGACTATTCGTATTCGGATAATGAATATCATACGGAAGAACGACAATTGAGAAAATAACGCAATTTTCCGTTCGTTCAGCTTTTGAGAGTAACATAAAAAGAATAACATACTCATTTAGCTTATTCCAACAACGGAATAGTTAACAAAAGAACATGAGTTGTAGATCTTCCTACTAAGCTTTTTCCAGAGGTTGTAGAAAATTTATTGTGTGTTGAATAATGCGTGTGGGAGACCCAGGAGGTAAACTTCATAGTTTTCAGTCCAGTATTTGACTTCCCTGATCACGTGATTGTACAACAGTCTGTTGTTAAGCTGTTTGCTAGGTTCTATCTTTTGATGTACAAGTAGTATTGATTTGTATAAACCTGAACGTCGACTAATGGACATGTTTTATTGGTTTGTGCTGTTGTTATCAGACCAACTATTCGTTTTGGAAACAACCTGATCCCTTATTAACAAATAATCGCTATGCCCTCCCCTTTTGTTAGTTATGCGCAAGGGGCGAGAATTATGTCCAAAAAAGCAGCTTGTAACACTGACCCTAAAACCGATTATGTTTATCATTTGCAGGTGACTTATCTTGACCGAGGAATAACTGACAATTGGAACTTGGCAAGAGGACATCAGTACATTCAACAGTAAACCAAAGAGGACTTTGAACACTCAATCACTCAAGCTGAAGGCAATAACTATCAGCCTCTTATTACTTAGAATTTAATTTTATTGTCTGGTTTCGAAAGTTATCTAAGTTAGCCAGCAAGCAGCTTTGGCTTGGCCAGCATGAAATAAATAACGGTCTCTCTAGATTCAAGAACATACTATTTTACAATCACGTGATGAGTTTAGTGCTGTTACGAAATTTTTTCGTGGAAGGGGGACCCTATATAATTAATCAAAATGGGTAATCGTCCTTCCCTTTAGGGGTCTAAAATGGGGTTGTAATTTGGTACCGTCACCATTTAGACTTCTCAAAACTTACACAGTCAAAGTTGTTGTTTTTCTGCATAAGAAGGTGTAAATAAGGTAGAGACATTGGTTTTTCAAACGTGTTTGACAATGGTCAATCATGCAAAAACAAAAGGAGATGCTAATACCTCTAAGTTTTGCTGCTCCTTTTTATATTTCCAACAATTCGTTGTGCGTTGATTTGTAATTTTACTTAAAACGTCCATGAAGATTAAGTTTGTACATATCGAGTAATACAGTTTTCATTTTCCCAAGAGGAATAATTAGTGTAGATTTTCTTTCAGTAAAACGAAAGGGGGTCACTTGTCCCTAACAAATACAGGATGCACAAAAAGTATTTTCTACTTATGTTTCAAGTTTGATTTGATGATCCTTTGGAATTCCAACGTTGGTGCAGTGATCTTCAGACTAGAGTCAGTGCCGCGGACTGATCTATATTCAGTGTGTCGTTAGTACATTTAAACGTTTTTAACAAAGATTTTTTGGTAAATATTGAATATTGCAGTTTTTATTTCATAAAAGAAACAGATTCGTGTAGATTTTGCAGTAGATTGCTTACGTTTTGCTGCGGGTTTTCAAAAGAAAGGATGTCTATCTCCACTATCAGAAACAGGGAGCACAAAAGCATTTTGTATTAATGTCAAGCTGCCTCATTAACGTTTTTTGTTATGCTGTTTCCTTAAAACCCTCTTTAGTGCTAGTCCGAAAAGTTTACATGAGGCATGTGTTGGCCGTAACCAAACTGTTTATCGTCGAAAACAATTTTTTAAACGTTCGTCCTTTAACTAACAACTGCATGGCACTGTTTCTATTTTTAATGGATATTTAAATTGACAACTTGGACTAGATAAAGTACCGTTTATAAGCTGTTATTTAAATGGTCACACTGTAGACCCTAGCCAGAATCGTCCTGGTGCGACCGGTGGAAAAACCCGGTGTTTCATGATGAGAAGCTTGCAGTTGAGCTAAAAAAAGTAACAGGTTGTTTTCAAACAGCTGCTGTAACGGAAGAGCGCTTTTCAATGACCTATACGGAAGTTAAAATGTAAATATTTATAAATATTTTTGGCAACTCTGCGTGCAAAAGTTTATTAGAGAAAATGCGAAAAAAAAAAACGCGTTCATAGTCGTCTAATAAGAATACCTAAAATAATGTTTAATTTAGATTTACTGATAAATTTTTTTGTAGCTAACAGAAGTAGTTGTTTGATGGGTTTATTTCATAATAATGTTTGTCAATTGTACGGCTGCCAGAAAACCAGTTTACTATGATTTTGCTGAATGAGATAGAATCTCATGTGCTGCTTATCAAAGTTAAGGTATAGCAGGTAAATAACAAGTAGTTATTGACTGATTAACTGACTGGCTGTCTTTAATATGCTTGAAAAAACAGAACACGGATGTCGGGGATGGGGGAAACGGATAAACCCCTCGGAGCACCGGTCCTCGTCGTTGACACCGTAAGCGGGCCTCGCCGGAGGCTTGCTTCAATCCCAATGGTCATAAAATAGTTACAAAGTTTTATACGCTCAGGCCTTGTAACCAGGCTGTTCACTGGAAATTAGGATCAATCAAAAGAAGACTGGCGGGGCGAGTCTACCTTTTGAACCTCTCGTTGACAAGTATAAGCCACCCCTCCTTTGGTTCAAAATATAAAGGCAAGAATCAACTGCAGTTTTCTCTTACAGACCACAGCCAAGGTTCCCTTGAGATGATTATACTTGGTTATTACTCCTATCGGAGTAAGGTGAAATGAATATTTCGATAGAATTTCATTTCTGAGCATAAAGTAAAGGGGAATTTTTGGAGAGCCTCAATTGCTGGCAACAGTAAGTCGTTTCTTATATCTCGGCGTGATCAATCGATGAAACAGATTATCGACAACAATCGATCTCAATTAATCGATTGATATTGGAAATTGATAGCTAAAATATTTTTGTTGTTTAATTGCTATCGATTATCATCGATTGTTATTGATTATTATCGATTGTAGTCGATTTGCAAATATTTTCAAAGAGTAAAAAGGCTACTAACTGTTCTGAAAAAATTTCATTCCTAAAATTTCGCTTTTTAAAGGCCAGAGCGGTGCTACTAAATCCCTTTCGAGGTGACACAGCGATCATGCGTTTTATCGTTTACTTTCATCTCATTCCTGTGATCTCCTTTCTTCTTCTGAGTAGCAAATCGCTCCCAACTTCAGCATCAACTGGGCATTCGTGGTACTTTTTAACTACAACCTGGTAGATAGTCAAAACAACTTGACACATATTTCCCGGTTTATTTGTGCAAAAGCCGGGGTAAATCTACCCACACACGTACGCGACCACAAGCGGAACAAAACTGCCATTTACTGATCAAAAATTGATCGAAAAAATGAGCTTGACAGCAAACGGTAGTCGATAATAATCGATGGCAATCGATAGCAATTCTAGGATTTAAGCTTGAGATTATCGATTGGTCATCGATTGCCAAATAGCAAACGGTAGCAATTAACTAATTGTCATTGATTATTATCGCTTGATCGATTGAATTTCCGATGATCGATCGACCGGATTACACCGGGATTATATCTAGTATAACTTGGACCAAGTTCAGAATTAGCTTCTTTTTATTTTCGTCACCTTGTGTTTAGCATGCGTTTAGATATTATGCAGAGTGCGTAAAGAGTACCGCAACTGCGTGCATGATCAGTTTATATGCGTTTTATGCCAAATACCTCTCTGAAACGTTGGTTCTTCATTAAGAAGAAACCTTCAGATCGTGGTTCAATCACAACACTTGCTAAATACGACTAACAGCACGACTTTTCAAACTGTATATGGCACGTGCTTTAGATTATGACGTGTCATGCCGACTGGCACAAATCTCGTTCGTATACGTTAGGGAAGAGAGAGGGCTTTGAAAACTTGATTGGTTGGAGATTTGAAATTTGTACTTAAAGGGCCCTTGTCAGCCACACCTTTGTTTTTGTTTATATGCGAGAGTTTGGCTATTATATTTTATTCGGAGCATGTCGAAATGAACGAAATCACTGTGAAACTACTAAAGATAATGAAACATACTTCCAGGAACACAACTTACAGTAAAGCAATAAGATTTCGCTTCACCATGCAATATCAATAATTTTGATCGCATCAAAAATGGCGGAGGCTGACTAGGGTCCTTTTTAAAAGTACTTTAAATAGTGTGAGGAGCTTGTAGCATAGTCTCCTAAAATGGCAACACTTCAAAACTTTTCTCGTCACGACACAGTAAACCGAGACCATAAAGACTCTTGGACACGCCTCTTGAAACCAGTTACCCTTCACCGCTACTACCCCTACCTGATTCTACTAAAGACTACAGAGATAACTAGGTAAAGTCCTTCTTTTTTTCGCTTCTTTTTATTCCCAGTCCGTTTTGTGTTACTTACGTACATGTATATGCTCTTCATAGCCGGCATTATAGAGGTATCAAGTGAATTCTATTAGAGTGTTGGGCGTTACGCGAGATCACGCGCTCTGCATGTTCACGTGATCGTCTCATGTTAGTGTAATTCTACTTGACCAGTCTAGTGTTGAAAAGGAATTTTACTGCGCAGCTACAAAAACCTCTAAAACTGTGCAGTTTAAAGGGAGGGGTTCACGGTTCTGCGCATGTCCATGAATCAAAATACTTTTTCGCTTTTGCTCGCTGTGACCCAAGCCTGTTTAATTTAATTCGTTGTTTGTGAACCATTCGGAAGGGAATAGGTAACTCGGGTGGTAATTTTTTCATATGATTATTTCGCATGCAAATAACTGTAAAAACATCAACCATGGAATAAATCCTACGGGTCAACACTAAATTCAATATCGACAATATGAGTACAATCCACTAGCATTTCAAGTGAATTTTGGTCATCAGTCATTTTGCTTTGACTAACTATAGAAGGTGATTACTGAAGTACATGTGAGTGGGAGTTTTCAGGCGGCCATAAAGTTGATAAGAAAGAGAAAAAAGCATTTAGATTTATGCACATGCGCCGAAATGTGAACCCCTCCCTTTAAATTCAGATCCAAGTACTCCAAACTTGAAAATAATTATGAAGTCGAACCACGGAGCACGAAAGTGAAGCAAACTAGAAACCAAACCGATCCAAAGCTGGAAAAAGCATCATTGATCAAAATTCGCAAAGGAGTCACCCAAACTAAATCAACCTCAAGTATCAAGTGCACTATAGCCTTTAGAGTGTTCTGTGTTACGAGACATCATGTGCTTTGCATGTTCACGTGATCGTCTCATGTTAATATAATTCTACTTGACCAGAGTTTAATTCAAAGTCGAACCACGGAGTTGGAAAGCGAAGCATGCTAAGGTTGAAAAAGCAACATTGACCAAGAATTCGTAAAAGGAGGCATGAAGCACCCAAAACTTAATCAACCTAAGTCTGGAAAATGAAGCACAGGGGAACTTGGAAAGGAAAAACTCGAAAACGAATCATCGGCAATGTTAAAAAATCAAAGAAAAGAGCGCGAATTAAAAACGAAGCACTCAAACTTAAAAACAAAATTCGTTAACTTTAAAACGAATACTCTTGAAGCATTAGTGGTTAACAGACACGGATCGAAATGTCAGAGTTCAACCAAAATACCTACACTGGGTGAAACGCAATATTTAATAAATATTTAAGTCACATTAAACAATTATTAAATCTAAAGGAAACTTTAAGTTACGTTTAAGACCGTTAAACACATCTTAAACTGAGACATTAATTTAAGAAAAATTAAAGGTTCCTTAAATGCATACTAAATTCTTTTTTGAATTTAAGTAGGTTTAAGTCATTTTTAATAGAGGGGTAAAGGTATTGAAAGATTTAAGTCGCATTTAAGCTGCCTTAAACATACCACTAAATCCATTGAAATATTTAGGTCTGGTTAAGGCCTGTTTAGGTCATGTTTAATAGAGAAATAAAGATACATGTTCATGTATTGAAAGATTTAAGTCACATTTAAGCTGCCTTAAAAAACAGAAGTAAATCTGTATTTTAAATATTTTGGCCTTGTTAAGAAAAAACTTAAACAACACTAAATCTATTTCATAACTCACGTGCAATTTACACCACCCGAAATATAGATTAAATTTTGGTAAATGTCATTTTAATTGGGCTGCAGTTCTTATTATGTACATGATGATGAAAATCCCGGACTATTTAAAGCCAATTAAGCATTGAACCAAATAATGATTGCGACTTTTTTAAAGCAGCAAGATATCCATTCGAAGATTGCAAACCACCTGAAAATACAACATCAATATATTTTTAACTTTGGGGTGTATATAAAAAGGCCTTTAAGTTTGCACATGAAAGAAATAGAAACCTCAAAGGGTAGTGGCCAGTATCCTACCCCTGAGCATTTAACGGCCTTGTGAATTTCACCCCAATACTATTGCTTCATTTCAATGAAATGGTTATCAGGGGGCATGGGATGGTCACTCTTGGACTTGACTATTCCGATGTGTGATTGTTAATTAATTGAGGTCTTACAACAGCATTGTGACTTGAGTGTCAAGAAATGTTGCAATTGCCGAGTGTAATTTCACAAAAAAAGATAATGAGTAAAATCATAGCATCTTTTTTTTTTGTAATTTTCCCCCAGTACGTTATGTGGTAACTGAGCAAAACTTTGTATTGAACTCATCATCTGATCATTAAAGTGCTCATCAATGGGCTGGAACTGTTGAGTGCATGCAAAACACAAGGTGATTACTCAATGCCACATAAGTTAATATTAACAGTGCTTAAAGAAAAATATTTAGTTTCAGTGCCTGTATTTAGCAGTGGGTTTCTCAGAGAACCAAGGTACACAGTTTAAACTTGATTCCTAGGAATTTATTCAGCAGCAATTGTGCGGGATGGCTCCCTAAACTTGCCAAGAAACTCCTGAAGTCATACAACAGTTACAACACACTATCAAATAATGTGTTCAATCTGTCCCTAAAGGGGGCCTTAATTACAATACAATAAGCCCTAACAACATATCCTTTGGTCATGCTGCCGTAATGCTAGCATTTATATTACACAAAATAACATGACTCTACTACACCTGTAAGAACAAGGGCCACTTTGTAATATACAAGAGTAGAACCTCTACATTATATTCTATTAAAGGAAAACTTTTGCCATCAAAATTACCTATAGTTGGTTTTAATTCTAGAATAAGAATGCCAAAAAGACAACATCACATCAAAAAAGGATATCCTCAACAAGTATCAAGTGAAAATAATTGTCATCTGTATAATTATGTACATGTACACTGTATGTCCTGAGTCAGAGAGAGATTTCTCATGGTTTTCTGTCCATTCCTATCACAAAGTGCATCCAATCAAATGCATGCCCATACAACAGGTCTTTACTTCTTCCCAGCTTTCATCTAATTTCCTTAAATTCATAACTATTCATTATTGAAGACGGTCAATTATTAATTGACCGTCTTCAATAATGAATAGTACAGAATACCCTAGATCTACATACAAAATAATCTAGTTGTCAAAATCTGACAAAGGAAACTTGACAACTGTGAAGTAGTATCTCCATCAAATCCTGCCAAAGCACCCAATAAACCCTTTGGCAAATTAAAATGCAGGGAGAGGGTGCCTAACATTTAACTAGCTGATAAAATACTGGCACGTCGAGGAATGGGGCAAACTGCCATGAGTTTTACATTGTCAAGTGACAGCACTGCTCCAGTAAAGAGACTATGAATTCTGTGAACAGGCAAAAAGCTGCTGGGTCCCCTAGGTTCAAAATTGGTTGCATCCCACACAGTCAAGGTATTAAAACGGCCCAAGCATTGCCTTTCTGGATGTTTCTTGAACCACCGAACAACAGCAAAATAGTGTTCTCTTTCTATGCCACCAAGAGTTAATTTGTGACACATAAAATAGTCTACAATTCCAGGTGTTAATGAAGATGTGGGACTAATGAGTCCATTGTTATCATGCCATGAAGCAAGAACTCGTGCACTCCTTAAATTTCTGGATTCAGCTTTAGACCCAAACTTCTCCCCACCAACAAAAATAGATGAAAATTTTGTTATGGTGAAATGAAGATCATCAATGTTTATGCTTTCTATTGCTGGATACAAGGCACGGTAAACAGCTAGCAATCCATCAATGTACTCAGACTTCAGCGAGTCACACTGGTAAGAGGCTGGGGCTCGTATATTTGTGTTGTCAAACCACAGTATATCGGCAAAACTAACCAACTGTGATAATGTAAAGTAATGCTGAAGCATATTATCTGATAATGCATTGTTCCTTTTGTCATCCCTTCGGGCAAAAACTGGTATAAATTCTTCTTGGTACATGGTTGGCAGATTTCCAGTACATGGTATAAGGAAACGTTCCTTGAGGAAATCCCGCATAAACTGAATCTCAACAGAGCGATTGTTGGTGCGAGATGATCCTAGTTGCCCATTGTAGCGTTCAAATGAAAATAACCAAAATCCAAAAACTGGTCCATAATCCAACAGCACAGAGTGAAGGTGGCAGTGAAGATGCATATTGCAGGTCAAGAATTTCTTTCCATATAACTTTTCCATGCCTATACAGAAATTAACCAACAATGCATCAGCTTTCATTATTTCCTGCCTGTTGACAACTGGCTGGCAAAGAATTCTACATGCCAGAACAAACCTCTCCCAAAGACGGAGGTGATTGTCGGGAAGAATTCCATGAAGAGCATACATGGAAAATATCAGTGTCCAATTCTTCCATTCTTCTGCTGTAAAGTTTCCATAGTTTGTTCCAATTTTTCTTGGAATTCTTCCTATGGCAGTCGCTGTATTTAATTCCTCAATCTTTTTACTTATCTCCTTAAGTTGCTCCTTACTGAGTACATTCTGAACCCAAAGTTTAAAGACATACTTGGCTGTTCCAAGAAATAGGTTATGCATAGGGTCAATGACATGAAAACGAACACAATCAAAGTATTCAAGTTTGCACAATGCACTGTAATGTACTCCATACATTCGTGATAGCCTGGTGTATTCCGCCTGGCTTTTCGCAGTTTTGAGCCTTTCACAATTCCTTTTGTGACTCATTCCATCTCTCTTTGGCCATGAAAGGCGGTCATGAAATCCAGAAAAGTCCTTCTTTTCCCCAAAGCCTCCATCAAAAAATCTGTAACACTTTGAACAGGCTCTGTTTGCAGAGTGTCCTACAAAGCCACACACTTTGCGTGTTGCAGGAATGTCTGCTGCAACACAAAGCAGAGCAGCAACTACTTTAAGAGGAACAGTAGAAAGGCTGGTAGCAATTGAAACACCCTTCCACAAACCATTGAGCTCATCTACACATGGATTCAAAAACGTCTCCAGCTTTGGTTCACAGTCCAGAGATGGAATGATGCCTCCTAAGATTACATTTTCAAATTTAAATCTCTCAGAGCGAGGCAAATTCATGATAACAAAATAAATGACACCAACAGAATAGTCACTTCGCCGCTTAAATGGCTGAAACCAGTCAACGTTTAACATCAATCCATACCGACGATCCACACTGAAGAATTGACTTCCATCTTTCCACTTGAAAGTTTTCCATATATCTCCATCATATACATCACTGAGCACATCATCATTAACTTCCCTTGTGCGCCACTGTTCACAACGTTCTGGCATTCCTGTTCTTTGCAGGATGCTCTCTAATTGACTTATCACACTTTTCCAGCAGTAAACCTTCAATGGATAAAATTTGGTGGCACCATTCTTGAGTATAACTTTGTTTACAAGCTTGTTTCCACAGTGTTTTGCTTTGCCAAGAGGAAACAAAATGTTAGTACACCGCTTTGGAAGGACAGTTCCATGCTTTCTTTCCAGGCATTCATCAAGGTGATACAGTTTTGCACATTTTCCACAGACAACAAATTTTTCAAATTCATCCCTTTTCAAGCTGGAAATCCTATGTAACATGTACATAGTACTTGGAAAAAATAAGATCAAGTTCTTAAGGAACTCAGACTCCAGTCCACTGCATAAAATCTCAAGGAATTTTCCAAAAAAAGCAAGAAGCCATTCTACTGCTGCATCACTTACACGGGTAACAACTTGCCAGTATAAGATAAAACAACAAAGCCAACGGAGAAGCAAGTTGACGCGGTTCAACATTGGTTGTTGAGGTGGAGGTTCTTGGAGAGGCTCATTTAAATCTTGCATTAGTCCTTGTATGTCTTCTTCAGACCAGTGAAGTGAATTTTCATCATTTTCCACGTCAGTGTCTTCAGGAGACTCAGTGTTGGGATTGTCCTCTGGTTCACTTTCTGAGATGTCTTGGAAGGTTTCTGGCTACAAAATGTGAAAAGTAAGAAAACACTTTAGTTAAATTTGACTGTAGCACTATAATATAATTACAAGAATAATGAAAGAAAAAAAAACTAGCCTAAGTTTACATAGTAATGTGGTGCAAAAACATTTTGGATTACCGCAAAGGCAAATAGTATTATGGCAAGTCTCAGTCAGGAACTACAAGAGTTAATTTATTATCAAATATGACAGGACAGCTAGATTCAAATCAATGGTGTCAAATTATAAATGTAAAATATCGGACAAACTGTTACAGTACACCATATCTTAACACGATGCTACCATTTTGGGTGCACACTTTTGTATACAATATTAAAGTTGTGTAGCCATCCCTTTATATATACTGTGGTACTACCACTAAAAGGGGCATGGGCATGGGCGGTAGGTACTGGAAAGTAAGACAATGGCCACCACAACATAGAATAAAAGCACAACTATAACAATAAAATTATACTTTTAAGTTATTATAATATTGTGTATACCTCATCATTCCCTGTAGATTCTTCACCACCAGAGTCTTGGTTTAAAAAATTCACATCATCAAATCCTTCTGTGTGTCCTGATTCACCTTACAATGCATTTAAAAGATTAAATTAGATTGACAGTACTGTTATGACAGCTGTAAAATATGTCCAGCTGTAGGCATACCCAGGAGTAATGTATATGTAACCTTGTAAGCAGAAAACTGATAATTTGTTCAGGTTTTCCCACAGTACAATGAATAACCAATCTTTATTGAAGTAACATGCTCAACCATCAATACCAAAACCATTTCAATAGGCAAATGATCATCCTCACACCACTAAGTAGTTGAGTAAGACCATTGTAGTCTGGGAAGGGGGGGGGGGGGGGTAAATGAGCAGCAGAGAGGAAGGGAGGGGTATGGAAAAGGCACCATCAATGAAACCCTTTTACTAACACCAGTTTATTCTTAGCCACCATATACATGTACATGTAGCATATATATGGGAACAAGCTCTCCCTCAGACATTGTAGATACCTTGCACTCTATTTTGCCTCTCCTACATTTTAATTTCAATATTATGGCACTTTTTTATTCTCCAATGCACCAATCTCGTACCCAGAGTCCTCAGGCTTTTTGGTCAGCGGTTGGGTGCCAGGAGAGATTCTGGAGAATTTGAAAAAACTTAAATTTTTTGATTGGCTGCCCTGTAAAAGTTCCGTAACGGCTTACATTGTTTTACCGAAGAAATTCTGCGGCAACAAAAACAGAGTGTCTCCTGGCGACAAACCACTGGCCAAAGAAGCCAAGGAAAATGGGTACGAGATTGCCAATGCAGAAGCAATATATGACAGCTTTGTTGGAAGTGGTGTAATAATTATTCTAGATTAATTCTTATTTCAAAGAGATAAAAAGAGAACAAGAACAGACCTAGGCTTTTGGATGTCAATTCTAATCAAACAATGTTTCAATGATTACCCATGATGCAAAACAAACCAAACTGGAACTGACATATCCTGCAAATGTATGTGGTATGACATAAGGATGTGAGCTTGCACGCACGTACACACCAAAAGCACCCGGAAAAGTTGATTGCTCGAATAAAGAAGTGAAACAATAAAAATTTAAAACTCACTGGTGTTTTCAGAGGCAGAAGCGTCCCGTAGAGTTGTTACGCCAAAATCGTAACCTTCGTCAACATCTAGGTCATTTTCGTCAGCAAGCCAGAGTCTTCGACGTCGTTTTCTTGTTGTACTACACGGAGTTTTCAGATGTCGTCGGTAGGAGGATGAATAGAGAAACGATTTTCCACAGGTATCACATCTGTTGCGCAGAAAATCGGTGGAATCAGGAGTTTCTGGACAAAATTGATCGCAAACAATCCTAGAACCAGCCATTTTGGAACTTAGAATGCGCGCGAACGCGGGAGTTTCGGCTGTTGCGTGACAAAGGCTTTACGCGAGGGGTCGAGGCTCATTCTTCGCAAAGCCAATCAGATGTCTAATATCAAATGCCCATAAATAGTAGCGCGTCATTTGAAAGCTATCACACTTCTGCATTTTTGCAGTTGATACATGTTGAGGTTCGCTTGTTCAAGTGAGATTCACTGTACGCTATGGATGCGGTTCAAGAAAGGCAGCTAGTCCTCATGGAAAAGATGAACAGAAGATTGGATGCGATTCAAGAAGGGCAGAAGAAGCTGGAAGAGGCAAATGCTACTCTTCGAAATGAAAATGAAACGTTGAGAACACAGCTTGAACGGCAACAACAACTGCAGAAAACACCGAAGAGCAGACGTGGCAGAAAAAGCAGTGTACAGTCCACTGTAGAAATCCCGAATGATTTAAGGGTAGGTATTAACTAAACTTGACTCTGATAGAATACAATTAATTTGTTTGGGGCCGTTTCGTTTGCCTCAAAATTCGCTTGTTGATCGGGTAGCTGAGAAATGTATACACGTGTCTTCAAAGGAACCGCTATCGGTGTGGACTCTGGATATCTTGAAGCCTGTAGTCATTTTCTTTTGTAACTTAAAGTGTCTATCACCCCTCCACAGTGTAAGTGAATTTGGATGGATGTCTAAGACGTTTTGCGAAGAAATGAGTTGTATTCTGTGTCTCGTTATTTTTTATGCCGCCATAGTTGAATACAAACATGGAGCAGTTGAGGGGCTGGCCACCAACAAGCTTGCCTGGCCACAGAGCATATTTGTTTATTTGTCACTACATTCTCTGTACTGAATTTGACATGTGCTGGGCAAATGTGTGGTGGGTGGAAGGGTATAGTTCTGTAATTAATATAAAGATACAAATATTAAATAAAGTTGTTGTTGTTATTTATCACTTGGACCTAGCACCATGGACTAAATTACATTCCTAGATAAGCTTCAGAAATGCCAGCCATGGTGATGATGATTCTAATGTATGATTAACTCTTATCTTTCAGAGAAGGTTTCGGTTTATATATAAAAAAATGGTGGAGAAACAGATGACAACCGGCTATGCTGTCACGGAGGGGTACGTTTTTTACCACTAATTGTTTTTTTTAGGCATCATAAACGATGTCTATATTCTTTGCTGGACTTGGAAAATTTATGTATTTACATGTACGTGATTAACCACCCTGGCCTGGGAACTTATTTAATTTTTGGAACCTTGAGATGGCAGGTAATATGGATTCTGAGCTTTAATTGAAATCTATTGGGTATTTCCCAGACTACCTTTCAGCATTGTTGCGTACGCTTTTACGCTTTTGTATTTTGGACAACCTTTGTTTAAAGAGCTGTAGATATATTTATGTATAAAAAATAGGCTTGTTTGGAAATCTCTTTAATAAAACACTGCTATCAATATTTCTTACAGTCCAGAGTCAGACAGAAATCAGGACCTGTTCTCAAAAATTAAAGACCTTTTGATAAAGGAGAATGGCAGGGAAAATTGCCCATGGACAGACTTGCAAATGGAAGGTATGTTTGCATTGTGTAACACTTTGCTTTTAAGTAGTAAGTGAAATCCAGCTGACTGCAGTCTTTGCCAAAATCAATTAGAAAGCATTCTGAAAAACAAAACGCCTAACAAAAATTAATTACCTTGAAACCTGCTTGCACAATATTGTATAAAATTTCTTTCTTTCATGGGATCACAAATCATTGATAACTGCAGTTTTTTAGCCAATTATACTTTTGAAGCTCTGAATTTTATCAGTAATTGGCAGACATGTATTCAAGGTAATAAAACACCTCTTTCAAACCATTTGAAGTCATTAGTTTAATTGACATTGAATAATTTCCATCTGGGCAGTTTGTGAAGTGGTTTGCCAAAATGGTAGTCACTATGCATGTTATGTTATCCATCCACACCCCGCTACTGCATCACTCCAAGCCCCAAATCAAAAGGACCATCTCCCTATCCCAGTTCACTGGAAATTGGAGCTTATACTGCTTGTCATGTTATTTGAGAGGATATTTTGTGGTACTTAGTATTTGTTTGCTTATTTTTCTATTCTAAAACTTGAACAGCACAGCACTATCGATATTTCAAAATGGTCAAAGAAAGGGATCAGAGAGTCCAAAGCGGAACAAATGATAAACATAAGGAAACCTGCAGGAAATCAAGGCGTCTCTTAAGCGTAAGTCTCGTTCAAACAGTTTATTTTCAATTTCAATATATTACAGTGCAACACGCCTTAGTGTGGCCACCCAACAAGCTTTTTTTTTACAAGTAAGCAAATCGGGATATGCAAAGTTGATTAACGGTCAAGCCTCCTTGCAAAGTCCAACAGGCAAGTGGCACAACAACGAATTATTGAAAACATGTCACTTTGTATTTTATGGCTAACTTGTAAATAAAAAGTTTGTTGGGTGGCCACTGCATAGTAAGGCAATAAATACTCCACCCATTTGCCCATAATTTTGCCCTAGATGTGAGTGTGCTTGAGAAATATAGAATTGCAAACTTACTGTATATTAATTGAGAGCAATTTTTTCCCCAGTACCACTTTTTTATAACTTTGGTTATTCCTTTTATTATATATTTTTTTAGTTGTTAAGTCTCACTTAATTTTGCGGGATCAAGTGCTAATTTTTAATTTAAACAAAAAGATAATGTAAGGCAGCACTTGAGAAAATGAAACAAATATTGTTTAATTTTATCATCAGAAATTGGAAAGGCATCTGTCTGGCTTCGACAAATTGAAAACGACAATGACACTTCGAGACCAGAAGTCATGCGACGACTGCCTCTATGTTGATTACATGAGCAGTGAGGATTCGGAATACGAAGAGGTGGAGGACCCCATTACAGGGGATAGAAACCAGCAATTGGTTGGTTACATCACAAAGAAGCTACCTTGGCAGCGAACGGCCCTTACCAATCTAAAAGTAAAGTTAGATAGGGCCTACAGGGAGAACCTAAACAGACACGCCAGACAGTTACTCAAGCCAAGAAGGGTCGGAGGAGTGTCAGGCAGGCCTGCACCCGATGGCCCATCTTGGGCTGTGAGACAACCTGCACAGTCAACCACTGAGTGAGTTCTGTATTAAGACAGAGGTTGATGGGGCACACACAGTGATGGGAATTTTGAAATATGATTAATAATTATTATGCAACTCCCAGCAAAGACAACTCAAGTTTCAAGACCCACATAAATTATCTTCATGACTTGCCTATATCAAAATTTCTAAAAAATAATGTTTCTGTTAAAAAAACTAAGCAAGCAAGTTTTGTAATGTTTGCAATCATTTCTTTCTGGGCAAAGATTTGCATGATACATAAGTGTTTAGGGAATGCTGCCTATGTCTGAAATTAAGGATAGTGCTTACTTATATAGAAGAATTTTTGCATGTAGCTTATGACTATGCAGTGAAAACAGACCTTAGTATGAGCTACTGGAATCAAAAATGAAAATTGGGGGTAGTGGGGCATTTTCTGGAGACAATGAAGCAACAATTATTTATAAAAGCAGTAAAATACAAAGCAATGTATGGTATTTTTTTCCAAATTAAAGCTTTATTATCTCAGAAAAATGCATGGCTCCCTCAATTTTCTTCTTGGATACCAAGAGCATTTGCTAAGTTCTGCTTTCTTTGCATAGTTTTAAACTGGCAAAAATATCTCTGTATTAGTAGGCTTAACCCACAGGAAATCTGAAAGTCTCAAACTGCAGTACAGTAACTAAAGTCGGAACCATCTTTTTAAAACTGTTAAAGTTTCATTTTCAGACTGTGTGATCCCTTGAGACTCTGGATTCCAAGGCAGGTCTATGGAAAATGAGTTAATTTTAATACTAAGTATTTTTGTCTTCACTCTGCACCTCTTGGTACAGCAATAATTATTGTATTTTTTTTTGTTTGACTAAGATAATTTTCAAAGAAATGTGGTTATATCTACCAAATGAATATAGTTCATAATTCAGAGGGATATTCACAAAAGAAATCAGAGTTTCCAAACATGAATCAAACCTATGAGCTTCCCATTAGTCACTTATGTCCAGTACTGCACCTGACCCTGAATTTGGGTACTTCGTAAAAGACAGACCTTTTTGTCTGGTACATATGACCTCAAGTTTGAAAGAATTTTTGTGTTTTAGTAAGAATCAAGGTTACGGGACACCTTGTGATTTCTATCATTAGTGTGTATTTCTAAAACAAATCTCTTAGCCTGTGTTGTTCCAATACTCTACCACTTAGCTGACTGAAAAAAAAAATACATTCTATAATATGTTATTTATTAATAATGACGTGGGGAGCTTATAGCTATAAGGGACCTCTGGTTTTGGTAGTGCCTGTTTACTACAACAAGTCATCTCAATGAATACCAGTACCTTCAAATATTAGTCAACTTACTGTGACTATGTTTTAGTACTCACCACCATTGACCTCTTTTTTAAGTGAATAGTTGTTAAGGACAGTGCCTCCTAAAACAAAGGGGTTTTTTTTGCCCAGTTTATGACTTTGCAGAAAAAGCAGATCTTAGCAAGGGCTATTGGAATCCAAAAAGAAAATTGTGGGGAAGCATGCATTTTTTTTAGAGATAATTAGGCAACAAAGATTCTAAAAAGTGCTAAAATGCGAAGCAATGTATGCATTTTTTCCCAAATTGGAAAATGTATGGTTGCTCCCAGTTTTCTTTATGGATACCAAGAGCACTTGTTAAGTGCTGATTTCTCCGCATAGTTGTGAACCGCACAAAAATATCCCTGTATCAGAAGGCATCATCCATGGGAAACCCGAGTATTTCAATAAAGCACTGACTGTTTTCATAGTAACAAGGGTAGGCACCCTCTTAAATATTTATAGATTATCAAGACTGATAAGCTTCATAGTGGCAGAATCAAATCAGTGTACACAACCATTTCCATTTCCAACTGTGACTGTTTTAGTACTCACCACCATTGACCTCTTTTTGAGTGAATAGTTAAATCTTTTAATTACCTTTTAGACTATCCAGATTGATAAGCTTGAGGAGGCAGAATTAATTAGTGTACATAACCATCTCCAAAATATTGAAAGCCAAAGTCCTGGAGACTCAGAGACTGATAGTCTTATTTTTATAGGGTGTAATAGAGTAGGTTAATGTTTAATGTTACTGTTTTTCAACCTTCAGGGGTTTTTGTATTTATTATAAGTAATTGATTAGAAGGGATCAAATTTAACTTAGCAGGGACCACATGGTAGATATATAATGTGGTCTCACCCTTTTGTATACAGTGTAAAATAGGCGGGATGGACCATAAAGTAGGCAAGTAATGGTCCCTGCTTTGACAAAAACCCGGAATCTTGGAAAGCATTGACTAATAAGTAAAATAATTTAAAGAGCAGGTTAATGATAACCTTGACAGATGAAGAATCAAATCAGTGTACAAAAGTCCCGGAGACTCGAGATACAGTATACTGTATCTTTAAGACTGATAGTTTTAATTTTACCTGTAGGGAACAATTGTAGATTAATATATAAATTTTTACGTTGTTGTTCTGAACTGTTCAAATTAGCCTTGGAAAACATTGACTGACAGATTTATAAACAATAATTTATATTATGTATGGAAAATATATGAAACGTTAGTTATTGTTATTTATGTAACTGTATTAATTGATACCCTTTTTAAAGAAATTGGCCATTTGGAACTTAAACATATTAGCAGAAGAATGTCTTCAATATTGAGAATAAAAATGATGCAATTGTGGTTGAGAACTATGTTTATAGTTTTTACATTACAAGTAGAACAGTACTCTTATAGAGTACATAAGCATTTGTTTCAGGCATGGTTGATGTCTGTTAAACTTATGCTTCAGGCACCTTTGATGTGAATTAAAGGAAATTCAGACATTTGTTTCGGAGGCGTTTAAGGCGAATTAAACAGATTTACAATTTTTGCAAGGGAGATTAAACAAAAAAATTAAACGCCAGTTTCAGGCACTTTTAATGCAGATTGTAGGAAGCGTAAACACTTGTTTTGAACTCGTTTAGTGCGAATTTAAAGGATTTGATACAGTTGTTTAAGAAATGTTCAGGGCAGATTAAACCAAACCTAAACATTTCTTTTAGGTGCGTTTTGTACAGATTAAACAAAACTTAAATGCCAGTTTCAGACACTTTTAATGCAGATTAAAGGAAACTTAAACACTTGTTTGGAACATGTTTGATGTGAATTAAACAGATTTTATACGTTTGTTTGAGAAACGTTTAGGCAAGATTAAACCAATCTTAAACATTTCTTTCAAGTGCATTTAGTGTAGATTAAACAAAATTTAAATGCAAGTTTAAGATACTTTTAATGCAGATTAAAGTAGAATTAAACATTTTTTTTTGAACACATTTAATTTAAATTAAATGGAAATTAAACATTCCTTTCAGATACGTTTAAGCCCAATTAAACTGACATTAAATTTGAACCTTAAGTAAGTAAAAGACGAATTTAAGCTTTAATTAAACTTAGCTTTAAGTAACTTAAACATTAACTTAAATTGATTAAACCTAAGTTTAAAACATGTTTAATCCAAGATTAAGACTACTTAAATGAGCTTTTTCACCCAGTGCTAATTATTAATGCCTAAAACTACTCAAGTAAATTTAGACACGGGTCTTTAGTTATTTCGACCAAAAGTTCAGGGGCCGGGTTCAGTATTTTCTAAGGCCTTCACGCTAATATCGTAACTCGGTGCGACCAGAAAATGCTGGAAAACGTTCGACCAAAATTTGGAAAAGTTTATTTTGATAGTTATTTTTTTTTTCACTAGTACCATACAGGTAAGAACGGCAAAAATAAAACTTCGGTCCTCAGAAATTATCAAATTTTTGCTTAGTTCTAAAAATAATATAAACGATGTTTTGTACTTGAACACAGTCCCTAAAAAACATCACTGATGTTTTAGTACCTTTAATATAAGTTATTAAAAAGTTGCCAAGGGTGAAATTATGTAAGCAATATTCTTGACAGTATAAAGCTTATGTGATCCAGGTGGGAGCCTCCAGGAAGGAATAAAAACTGTTCCCATTTTGCTGTAAAGATTTCGGTTGATTTTAAAAGCAATCGTGATAGACCACGTGGCAACAGATGACCTCTCTAACCCTTTCAATTTCTAAACGTTATTGCCATCAAGCAGATGCTAGAGTTTTTTTCGTGTTGTTTAAAATGTTAACAAAGTTAGAAAACACCCAACATACACAGACACTAAATTCTTCGACAGGAATTTAGGACCAGGCAGTGTGCATTTAATCTGATCTGATATTAGTTCAACAACCCGAATAGAGTGTTTTCACATGACGTCACGGCGGCCATGTTGGTGTCCAAAAACAAAGAAAAATGGCGGCCATGTTGATGTCCCAGACTAAACCTCTGGGAATTAAACTCTATTGTTATGCAAATACTTTCTTTTGTTTCAGTAAACCAATATGGCCGGTAGTCATGTGAATGAAAACACTCTATAAACCAATGAACGTTTCATTTTCGAGTCTCAGCCGCTTCATTTTCGAGCTTTTGATGTTCCTTTTCAAATTTTAAGTACTTTTGTTTTCGATCGTGAGCTGCTACTGCAGAAACTTGTTTATTCCGCTACTGGGTGTATTCCGCTCATTCCCGATTCTGACGATTTGTTAAGTGCGAGAGGTATCGAGGTAAGTACAAATAATTTCAAAAGCTTGTTGTTGTGTATATTTTGTATATATCACCTTAGCGTCACAGCGGTACAACTGGTTTATTCCCAAGGTGCGCATATATCCTGGCTTAGTAGTTTCAGGGGTTTAGAATGTTTGCTATCCTTTTTAACACGTGAATGCGTGTGCAATGAACGAATTATCGCTGTGGGCGGAATGTCACTCGCTCGCTCGATAAGCTGTAAACTTTATATCAATTTAATGAAAAGCCAAAAGAGCGTCTGCGAGAGAGGCTACACTTCGATTGGCGGAACTGTTCGTTTTAGCAAACATCAAAGCCAAACAAATCCAAACCTAAGAATTGAAGGAAACAACTTAAAGATTCAAGGCAATTCCGAACGGTGGGTGAAAGGTTAAGGGTAAAATAGAAAACCTAAACTTAAGCTTCGTAATAAATTTCATTCGGGGTCCAGTGTGAGCGATAAGATCTGTTCACCAGAACAAATGAAACACTGAAAGTTTGCTCATGCACAGCGACAATCAGCGCAACGCTTGACGTATTTCCATATTTCCGTTCATTTGGATAAAGCCTTTAACAACATTGAAAGCTTCTTCCGATGTTATAAACGCTGACAGAAGCCGTCGCTTGAACGTTAAAAGGAACATTACCATACTGAAAACAGCAACATTTAAGTCACGTTCTTGGCAACAAAAATCATTCACATGTATCAAGTTTCATTCGGTAAGAACACGGCGCGAGGAAAAAACAAATACGGAGGTTCTTGGAAGAAAAACTGGACGCTTTTTTCTTGTCGATTGACAACCACGTGCACGTAAAACCACCAAGAGAACGTGTACATCCACCTTTGCGTTGCATCGCGTATAGAAAGGATTCAGAGTGCGTGTGTAATTTAATTGTTTTACGTGTTAAGCAAATAACATTATGTACATAATGTATTCCGGCAATGCGGTATGGCGTCCACGAATTCTTGTAGCTTAGTTTCATGGGAGTAGCGCTTTTAACACGGTTACCAGGCTATTCACATCTGCATTCACGAGTTGGCTCACAGGAGATTTAATTTGATGTTCTGTGTTTGTGTTTTGTTTGTTTGTTTTTACGTGAAATTCGCCCCACAAGTTTCCTTAATATGTAAAACATACTGACTTCATGAAGTCACAATTTCAGTTTCAATGTTTTTCACTTAAACAAATAATAGCTTTTTCTAAATTTGAGTACTGTGATTTTCCTTTTTCCTTCATTTTTGCTCACACGACATATACAAAACCACTTGATTAAAGTTGATTATGATGAAGCATCGAGTAGTGTAATTATCACTTTACTTAATTATCAGCTTTATCGACTTTAATTATGAGCTGTTTCATGAACGGCTGACTTTTCAGCTACTTCATTTTGTATTCGAATGTGATATATGCTTTGTCAAACTGCAAAACACACCGTATTTTTGCGTTGGTCCGTCGTATGAACACATGCAGTCTTCAAGCGAAATTCTGAAGCAAGTGATGCTCCCACGCGAGAATCCACGCATTTGACGCATCGGGCCTTCGGTCATTCGCGTTAACCGCCGGGAATGTCAAGAGAAAAAAAACTATTTGTATTTCAGCTTTGAGTACTTCGATTTCAGAATACGTGTCACCACTGTTTTTTGTCTCTCTTCTATTTTTAGTCATCCTTTTTTAATAATTTCAAGGTGGAAGCTTTGTAAATAAATAAATATTATTATATATGATAAGTAAAGTCCGTCAAGTATTTGTCAACCCTATATTCAAGTTACGACACACAGTTAAGCTGCCGCTCACTATTCCTTATTCTGTAGGATGCCGATTAATATGCAAGACTAGGATGCTTTGTTTCTCGAGTTTTCGGTGCTTCGTTTTCGAGCCATTGATAGGCGTTTCGTTTTTCCACTTTTAATGACATCATTTGCCAACAATGGGTATTCTTTTCTTTGAGTTTAACGCATTTTTTGTGCTTCGAGTTCTCAATGTTTAGTGCCCACAATAATAAAAGTCCTGTTTTCGCCACCACTGTTAACGACGACTGCGCAAGGCGACGCTTTATCACAGTAAGTGGCGTCGTGGTAAGTTTCGATATTTTAAGCCTTCGTTTTCTTGTATGCCCTTTATTTATACCATTTGAATATTAAATAGAACTATAATTTCTGTTCTATTGTTGCCGTTAACTAGCAACGCAGTTGTATCAAAATCTTTCATGTGTTTCTCTGCAGAGGGCTGTTTGGTCGTCATTTCTCAAAATTGATAGTTAGCTTCCTTAAATTATTCTATTATTGTAATTTGGTACTTTTTAACTCCATTATAATATATTCTTAATTCTTGAGTTTTTCTAAATTGGTTTTTAGCGGCTGAAAGACTTACCAAATACTTGTATAAGAAAATGTTGAAATGCACAGAAATGGTATGGACCGGTATGGAACAGCACAGTTTTTCGTGCCTTTTATTAATTAGAAATTTGGAAATCTGAAAAAGACTGCCGATATAATTATCCCACTTCCCTAACGAAACTAGTGGTGATGTAATATAACAGAATACTGGCGAAAAGGAACCAATGTTCAAATAATACACAATTTCCTTTACTCTCGTTGCACTGAATTTTAATCTACATGGTTTTTTTTTTAGAAAATTTCACCCAAGGCATGGCAGATTCTTTCGGTTCTTGCTCGATTGCGTGTGTTTTCTTTGTAGGGAAAATCCCTTTTTTCACTTATTGTTTTCGGCCTTTCATTTGATCCCACAAGGAACAGAGAAGGGAAGTTCCCTTGGATGATGAGTCGCAATGCTGGACTATTTATATCCTGAGCGGAGAGCTCAGTCATTAACAAGAGTGCAGTCTGACTAAAATAAGTATCTTCTTTTAATAATTAATTTTCACTTCATGTTTGTTGTACTGAAGTGTTCTTGAAGTAGCTGAGAACAACACAGATGTAGTATGTGTTTGGATGACAAAAACTGCTGGAAAAATCTCGAACTTCAGACTTGATAACGTAAGAAAGAAAGGCGACAGGCTCAACAGTAACCAACTTTTTATTTTGGCTTGTTGCCGAAAAGTGGGTTGCGTCTTCGGTACAACACCGTGACCGTCATAAAATCAATTTAAATTTTGTTTTATTCGACAGCCTATTTTTATAATAAAAAATAACCTAATTTTTTTGAGTACCTCCTTGGATGTAGCCTCCATCGCAGACGCTCTTTTGGTTCGTCACGCAATCTTTCCTCCCGAACAAAGGGGAGGGAAGATTGCGTGATGTACCAAAAGAGCGTCTGCGAGGGACTGGCTATCATGGATGTGTAGGATCAAAAGAAAATGATGGTTTGGAATTGTTGATAAAACAGCTTGCAACCAAAAAGAATAAAAGAGATGCGAACCAAATCAGTGGTTTCTATTATATGAATATTGATACTAACTGCATTATAGCACTTAAAATAACACTTATATAGCGCAATTTCCAATTAAATGTTCAACTGTACTTTACAAAAGTTGTATCAAATGACAAGAAAAATAGAAATATAAAAATTATTCAGCGCCTCGTGAAAAACTTACTAGAACAAAAGTGTTTTTACTTGAATTACGAACATGACAGGCTGGTGGACAGGCTGACATGGTCGGTGGTAGGGAGTTCCATAATCTCGGGGCGGCAATCATAGAAGATGATCGGCAAGAGTCTTGGATTATTTGACAGAAGGTATCAAAGTGTACCCTTCCTCCCCCCAACTAGGACACTTTATCCTTCCTGGCCCTTGGTAGATTCTAAAAATTGTTCCGTGATCAATTTTGTTCATCACTGGTGTAGAATTCCATTACCCTGATGTGGTTGGCAGCCTGAGGAAAACTTACGCGAATCCATTTGACACTAGCAACGAAATTAACATTTGATGCTGTAGAAAAGTGAGAACTGTGGGGAAAGCTAAATAAATGAAGAAGCATGTGTCAGTGAAAATACATTGAAAATCTGGTCCCCAGGAACACATTATCGAAAACTTCCTTTCTGGAAATCGGAGGGGGGCATGCCCCAAGACCCCCCCAGTTGAGGATAATGCTTTCCTCACTCACAAACCGCATCCACATGGCGAAATTAAAAAAAATACGATAAATTTGAATTTATCACAATTTACATATTGAAAATCACACGTTTCTACTAATGAGCTGTGTTCAGATGGTAAATTACTGCGTGACAAACTGAACATGCAACATTACATTAAAAATACCCCCTCCCCCTCTGGTTGCAACGTGAAACGCCCTACTGGTTGTTGTCAGCCCTGGCTGAGTGATTGGCAAATTCCTAAAGAAAATCCAGCCCTTTGCAGGTGTGTCACAGAGGGGTGTAATTACGATACCGTCATTGATCGGCACTGTGAAGACTATTTATTTATTTATTTATTTATTTATTTTTTTTTTAATTTAGTTTATTTGACACACATAATTAAGTTACAATGATTAATACATTACAATAATTACAATGGTTACAAATGATTACAAAGTTACAGTGATTAAAGTACAATTAGATAGAAAAGAAGTGGCGAAGGAGCCTAATAAAAACCATGGGGCTTGTAAAACTTAAGTTCCCTCCTAGAGAAATAAAGAAGTTGTGACACAAACAAGATCAGACAGATAAGGAGATAACATATTATGCAAAATCGTAAAAGTAATTAAAATAATATGTTAAACGTTAACATGCTGCCTCAAAGGCAGCCACTTTAAATCATGTAGTATTGGCGTGACATGGTAGAACCAGGGTAGGGAGCATACTCAAGGGAGCACGTATGTATATTTAGCTCCCTGAAGCTTCCAGATGAGACTGTTTGGTAAGCCGTAAGCAAGAAAAATGTAAATACTTCATTACCTCGGCACCAGTAACTAAGCATATCAAGGTAGTTTGGCCTCTAACCCCTACCCCCCCCCCCCCCCCCCGCCCCCCACTCCTTCCTTTCTATGAGAAAGATATTGCGTGACGAAGATTACGTGACCAGCCAAAAGAACGTCTGAGCAAGCGGCAAAATTAACAGGCAATCTAAAAATGCTTCAATAGGCTAGTAATACAAGACCTTGGAATGCTTAAAGGGAGAAAGGCTTAAAGGAAATGCTTAAAGGGACACATTTTTTGAGTTTCAAGAATTTAAGATTTTGACATATCTGAAATTGCTATTTTAGGTCGATAATTAACAAATGGATATCTTTTCTGCCTGCTTCTAGGTCGGAAAAACTCTTTTCCCCGTTTAGTTTTTCTTATAGATATTTTCCAACTACCGAAGGGGTTATGAGTCGGCGTTTTATTATTCTTAACGGTTTATTAAATGCATTTTGCTAACGGCATATTCACAATTATACGCGTGATTGAACTCTCGAGTTAGAAACATCTTCTGGATTAAATTTACGTTTGAGAGCTCAACTCGTTTCAAAACCGATATTTTTGACATACAATTCAATTATTGGATGTTAAACGTTACGTACCCGTAAACTGGAATGCAACGAATTGCCATAAATAGATTTACAGCTTAAAAAGGTGCACGCACATTGTTGAATGCATTATAGACTCCCATGATCTTCGAGGACTCAAAGCTGCTATCAGTAGTCGTGGATATAGAATTTCAGGAGTTGATACAAACTAAAGGTCAACTAAAAAACTTAGTGTGTTGCATTGGGATGAGTTCCTGGTTTTGTTCCCTTAGAAACGATAAGTTTCAACAAGTCTTAACATTCCAAAATCTGCTTCTGCCACTTAAAGACGCGAGGCGGAGACTAAGGTTTACGACCATTCACCATTAAGTCGATACAAGCAATTAGCTTTGATCACAGTCTTTGAGCTGAAAGCAGTTTTCTTGGACTATCCTGGGCACTGGTGCGTAGAATCCTTCTTTCAATGCAAATTTGTGTTTTGTGTCAAATAAACATCCTGGGTTTTTTTTTCTGAACGTGAAATGCTCGTTTAAAATTTGTGAATAACGTGTTGTGCCAGACCCACCTTTTACCACCATATGAAATCGACCCGAAACCATCAAATGATTTTCTTAGAAACGAAATACGTTCAAGTAGTTATTTCAAGTCAAGTTTGCGACCGAGGGAAACGTACAAGAATATTTACTTTTCGCAGTGATTTTACTCAGCTCTTGAAATCCGCGGCGGTTATATGGGGGATTATCAGCCGGTTGAATAACTCAGCATGCTTTTTTTGTTGTTTTCATTAATGAATAACTTTGGAAAGACAAGGACACGAACTTATCCTGAAAAATATAAATACACACGAGCTGTCAGTATGGCTTGAATCGCTCTTAAACACTGTTTACATAACCTCTTGGAAATTCTTGTTTTGATGGAGGGTTGAGAAAATCCTCGTTATTCTACGAATTATTTTGTTTCATCCCACAAACTAAAATAAAATGTTTTTCACAATGGGGATACTCATCTAAGTAACGACAGTTTCGTTAATTGTCGCCTAATGAATTTTCAGGGATAACTTGTCATGGTCTTAGAATGTGCAGTTCTAGAATAAAAAATACTCCCCCACGGAAGGTTTTTGTTTTGCACCCCCTCCCCCACCCCATATGGCGCTAAAGTTTTGGCTTTTAAGACCCCCCATCCCTTAAGAATTTCTGATGGCATTCCATGGGATGAATATGGATTTTTTTCTGGAACTGCACAATTTAAAATTGGAACATATAATTAAAAGACACAGAGACAAAACACACCGGCCCAGGTCCTTGCTTCCGCGACAGTGATGAACTGAAACGAGAAAATACCGGTGTCGAAATTATACAACACTTTATCGTTGTGAATTTTCCTTTTTATGTGTTGTGAACCGTAAAATAATATTAACGACGGGAAATTTTGGTACGCACCTGCTTATTATGCGTCAAGGTAGATATGCCCCCGGTGTGATATCAATATGTGCGTATGCAATCTCTAGTTTCACTGTTCATTTCTTGACTCTTTCCTTTTTCGAGTTTGGCAGTATCAAAAACAATCATTGTACTGGCCGTTTAACAGTTAAGCTTAAAATAACAAGAAACTCAAACGTTCTAAGGTAAGAAACCCCTAAACTCGGGTACCCAAGCGATAGTCTCTGGCCCGCCAACTTTCCGTTTAATTGTCTTCATTTAGAGCACTACAAAATTTCTTATGGGCATTCCTAGAATAAGAAACGGCCAATTTCTTGAGCTGACGATGCATCTGTCAGCGGTCTGTCAGAGCATCTGTCAGAGTCTCTTTTAACCCTATCAAGACCGGGCTTGTTATCTGGGCTTGTCTTCTGGGGCGGCCGAATTGGTGGGGGGGGGGGGGAGGGGGGGGAAGAGGCGGATTCCGTCCCCCTCCATAACTTCGGAAGTATAAAAGCTATGACAATGAGACTTGGAGGAGGGATAGTACGTTTCTTTTGAGGTCTGCAACGAGAAGTGATTACATCATATGACGTTGCCATATGATGATTGTCAATGGGCGGCCATCTTTGATCCTGCAACTTGCTAGTTCTGAATTTCCCGAAAACTTCAGGAAAAGTAGCCAGAACCAATAAAGGAACACAAATACGGACTAAAATTAAAAACGTTACAGAAAGAAAAGTAATTTTCCTTCATTTTAAAAACGGATTTTCTCAGTGAATTGAAAAAATGGCCTTTCAAACCAACAACATCAAAGTCAATGAGCAGTGCAGTAACCGACAACATCAAATTGTTCTCAGATAAATTTCCAGGCCGTTTGCTCAAATATTAAAATAGTTAAACTCGTACCATGCAAAGCAAGCGTAAACTCACCAGCAAGCCAGGTTTTGTAGATTTGAGTTGTTTTTTAGATGTTTTCGAAGCGTCCAATGACAGTCGAATGGTGTCTTGACACACAGTTTAACATGGCGCCTTGCCGCGAGTAGTATTTATTTTTATTTTCGAAGACGATCAAGGGTTTGAAAGACGTCAAACTGTCCCACGAAAGAAGGTGAACCCTTTTAGATATAATAGGAACTTAAAAGTGTCCAATGACAGTTGTATGGTTTATTGACTCAGTTCAATTAGCGTTGCGGTTACCTCCCCATACCACGTTAAACTGCGAAGACTTTTTGGTCTATCTGTAGTGGAATCCAATCAAATTGCAGGACGCCATCTTGGATTGCTTGTGCGGCTATCCATAGTGCTTACCAAAAGGAGAAACATTTGGGCATGGCACCCCTCTCGGGTGGACCCCACTATTGCGGGATATCGCTTTTACGGACAACAATACACTGTCCTGATGATGTTCGCTATAACTAGAGTGGACTGTATCTATTGTCTTTTTACATCAACCATTGTGCAAATTGTTCGTGATACGAAGAGAATCCAAAATATAAAAGGATTTCCAGTGAATGATCTTAATGACATATGCTTCAGTGTATTTCACTGAGTGTCCACATCACAGTAGCATGCTAATACCGAGCCTAAAGACGCTGGTAATCTGAAAAATGTAGTATAGTCACTTAAAGGTTGTATGCTCATGAGAGGTTTCCCTTGACCACATCAAGGATGTGTGCGGGAATCAGTATAATTAGGTAAGGGGTTAGAACTTCCTGCTTCCCACATCTTTTATTTTTGGTTTTGTCCTTTCCTTGATTTTTCTTACTTCTTCATTCATTTTCTCCTGGAAAAACTTTTGTTTCTCGCACTTTAACCCTGCCACTATGTGCATCCCACTGCACGATTTTTCCTGCCACTGTAGCTTCACCCCTGTTTTCTCTTGAGGCCTACCTCCCTGATGTGTTAGTACCAACAAAAGTGATTTTCGCTCTCTGTGTTTTGAGAGATATTCTTTGCTGGCTTGCTACATAGTTTCAGTTCTTTTTAAATTCATCTTTGCATTGGATAGTTGCCAGTACTTTTATACTCTTAGCTCCTTCCATAACACATTAACATACTCCCCATGGAAAATTGGATATTGTTACTGGAAAGCTGGTGGTAGGAATCTCTTAACAAATCAGTGCTGCGTGTTGGTTTGCTATCTCACAGTGCTTACAGATAATCATGGATCATACCAAATTTAGAGTCAAAGGGGACGAATGACTCATCCTTTTTGTAATCACACGTTTGGCAGTCCGTTATTTTCAGATCATCATTTAGGAAATTGTATAAAATGTTGACAAGTAGCTGACAGTCTGGCTACTGAAGTCCTGAAGTCGGTTCGAGTCCTATACCCTATATTTGTATGTTGTTGGAAATAATAATAAAAGTTCTAAAAGAAAAACAAGTTTAAAAAGTTCTACCCTTTTAGTCTCACCCATCTGCATATAAACACAACAGTACATTCAGTTCGTTTCCCCCATAACCTGGCTAGTTTCATATCAGTTCCTTCTACTCTCCAAAACATAGCAAAATATTGGGCTTATACAAAACTGTTTCAGTCACGAGCTCAACTATAGGATAACAAATAAAGCATCCACCTCTGTGGGCTCTAATCGCTTTTAGAAAACATGATTACCGCCCAACCCCGGTTTGCCAGTATAAAATAAAACCTCCAGACTACTTCTGTTTTCTGTTTCTAGTTAAGACCGCCATGAACAACACAGAGGAAATTACCTGGATTATCCGGATTATCCGGATTCTCTGGATTAGCTGGATTGGTACACTAGTTGCCAGTTTTCTTCTTAACACAAGTCGAGTTCTACAAGCTACTGAGTTGTGCCAGGAATGTTTGATTCTTCTAAACAACACAGCCCAGGAGCAAGTGGTCGAATTACTCTACTTAGAAGTATACACTTTGTTGTTTCGGGCGTATTACCTTCTTAACGATCACACAAGTGCAATAAACTGCGGTAGAAAACTTCTGAGCTTTTTTTGCGGCTTTGGCTTAAGAGCCGAAGAAGGTAGCACAACCTTTCATCTGGCACAATTACATCAACTTCAGAGCAAATACAAAGAAGCAAAAGGGCTTTATAAGGAAGCACTGAGCATCATGATAGAAATAGGCGACAGGAACGGAGAAGCTGCATGTTATGCAAAACTGGGAACTGTCTCTCAATGTCTTGGTGAATATGGAAAAGCTGAAGAATACCAAAGAAAAGCACTTGCAATAAGAAAAGAAATTGGCGACAGAGAAGGGCAAGCTGCATGTTATGGAAATCTGGGAATTGTGCATCATTCCCGTGGTAAATATGCAAAGGCTGAAGAATATCTAAACAACGCACTTGCAATACAAAGACAACTTGGCAACAAAATAGGACAGGCCGCGTCTTATGGAAACCTGGGAAGTATTTTTCAATCTCTTGGTGAATATGGAAAAGCTGAAGAATACCAAAGGAAAGCACTTGCAATAAGAAAAAAAATTGGCGACAGAGAAGGAGAAGCTGCATGTTATGGAAACCTGGGAAATCTGTGTCATTCACGTAGTGAATATGCAAAGGCTGAAGAGTACCAGAGGAAAGCACTTGCAATCAGCAAAGAAATTGGCGACAAAAACGGAGAGGCCACGCGTTATGGAAACCTGGGAACTGTCTTTGAATCTCTTGGTGAATATGGAAAAGCTGAAGAATACCAAAGGAAAGCACTTGCAATAAGAAAAGAAATTGGCGACAAAAATGGAGAAGCTGCATGTTATGGAAACCTAGGAACTTTGTTTCGTTCTCTTGGTAAACATACTGAGGCTAAACGGTATCATGAAATGGCACTTGACATGAGCAGAGAGATCGGTAACATACGTGCAGAGGCAGTGTGGCACCTTCAGGTTGCTTGCGACGTCATTTTAGAAGGAAATGTAGGTTCACAACATGAAATATTTTCCAATCTCTTTGCAAGCATTAAGAAGTGCGAGATAATGCGAAGTTTTCTCGGACGCAATGATCAATTTAAGATATCACTTATAGAAGATCGCAGTCATTCCTATCATTTACTCAGCGCACTGCTTTGTGCTAGTGGAAAAAAAAAAGATGCTGTTCGTGTTCTAGAACGTGCACGAGCCAGAGCTTTGGCAGACTTAATCTCTCAGAATTCTCCTCAACAACAGATATCAGTTAATCCGCCGTCCTGGGCTGATATTGAAAGGATCCTGAAGAAAGAAAGAAACTGTAATTGTCTATACATTTCATATGTTGTTCAATTTATGTTTTTGTGGGTCCTTGAAGGAAACAAACCAATACATTTTCGTAGAATAGACGTCAACAACTGTTTTGTTAACAAGGGATTGGAGAGAAATGTTGATCAGGTTTTTAGTGAGGAAAGCTTTAGAAGGTTTACTGTTCTTTCTCACGAGCAGTGCGAAGATCGATCACTGTCGTTTTTGAAAGCCAGCGACTCAACACGAGAACCAGCCGAGGAAGAAAGGTTGACAGTTTACCGCCCAGTAGAGGAGGAAGAAGAGGAAAACCTGGAACCCCTTCCCACCCTAGCCGAGCGTTACAAAATGATCATCGCTCCTGTGGCTGACTTTCTTGACCAACCTGAACTTGTAATTGTTCCCGATCGCGTCTTGTACAAAGTTCCATTTGCAGCTTTAATGGATGAAAGTGGAAATTACTTATCAGAGGCTTACAGGATCCGCATTGTTCCATCTTTGACGACTCTCGGGCTCATTCAGGACAGTGCAGCAGATTATTACAGTCAGACCGGAGTACTGATAGTGGGCGATCCAGACGTTAGGGACGTGTATTACAAGGGATGCTTTGGGGAACTTTCCCGTTTGCCATCTGCCAAGGAGGAAGCGGAGATGATCGGAAAACTGATCGGAGCTGAGCCTTTGTTAGGGAAGGAAGCAACTAAGGAAGCTGTTCTTCAGAACATACACTCTGTAAGTCTGATTCATTTTGCTGCTCATGGTGATGCCGAAAGAGGAGAAATTGCTCTTGCCCCTAAAAGCTCAATGAAGCCGGGGACTGCGACTGAGAAAGACTACCTATTGACAATGGCTGACATTTCACGAGTTCAATTGCGTGCAAAACTTGTAGTACTCAGCTGCTGTCACAGCGCACGCGGACATGTTAAGGCGGAGGGAGTTGTTGGAATCGCTCGAGCTTTCTTAGGCTCCGGTGCACGCTCAGTGTTGGTGGCCCTGTGGGCCATACCAGACGAAGCAACAAAGAAACTAATGAGTCGTTTCTATGAGCACCTTGTCGGTGGGGAAAGTGCCAGTGAGTCTCTTCACCAGGCCATGAAGTGGATGAGAAATAACGGCTATTCTGATGTTTGCCAATGGGCGCCATTCATGCTGATTGGAGATAATGTGACGTTTGATTTCGGAAAGTAAAGGTTAGTTTTACTATTGAATTATATCATAACGGGTGCTGAATTAATTATTTGCTTTGTTCCAACACTTATTTATTACGTATTGTCATTTATTCCAACAACGGAATTGATTTAAAAACTGTTTAGTAGAGACTCCTAATAATCCTTTTTTAGAGTTGTGATAGGACCATTTTGAGCTTTATCAGTTAGTGTTGGAGACCTAGGAAATAGTCCAGTTGTCGACTTTCCCGATCACGTGACTGTTTAGAAGTCTGTTGTAAAGCTGTTAGCTGGGTTCTATGTTTTGATGTATACCGAGTAGAATTAGTATTGATTTGTATCAACCTGAAAGTCGACTAATGAAGATGTTCATTAAGTTTGAGCTGTTCAGTGTTATCAGACCAAGTGTTCGTTTTGAAAACAACCTCAGTGATTATTTAATCATTATATCATTATGCCTCCCTCTTTTGTTAGTTATGCACAAGGTGGGGGGGGGGGGGGGGGGAGGGGTGTAGAATTCTGTCCAATAAGGCCGATCATAACACTGACCCTAAAATCTAGTTTTTGTTTATCAGTTGCAGGTCTCTCACCTTGGTCAAGGAATGCTTTACATGTTGGAACTTTTCTTGGAATGAGGATGTCACAACATTTAACAGTAAACCAAAGTGAACTTTGAAGACTCAATCACTTGGACTGAAGGCAATAACTTTTCAGACTCTTATTACTCAGAATCATTTTAAGTTCGCACGCTTTTCATCGTCTGTTTGGAAAGAGATCTGCATTAAAAGCTGTTCACCAAGCAGCTTTAGCTTGGCCAGCATGAAATAGATAACGGTTGGTCTCTTAGCTCTTTATATTCAAGAGCAGACGTTTGTACAATTACGTGATGAGTTTATGTCGTATTTAGAGTTATCAAAATTTGTACAGTGGAAGTTAATGTTTGTGTATCTTACAGGATATTAATAAGGTAGAGATAGTGCTTTTTCAAACTTTCACAAGTTAATGTATTTGTTAATCGTCAATTGATGCGAAAACAAAAGGAGGTGCTAGTGCCTTATAGTTTTGTTGTTCCTTTTGTCAATTTCCGACAGTTCGTCCTCAGTTGACTTTGTACTTTTATTTAAAAGTTCGATCACGATTGAGTTTGTAAATATCGAGTATCACAGTTTTCACTTTACAAAGGGGACAAATTAGTGTTGATTTTTAGTGTCACTTAGCACTTTTTTAATACAGGAAGCACAAAAGTGTTTTGTATATATATGTCAAGTTTGATTGGACGCTTTGATGCATTTTTGTAATTCCAACGTTGGTGAACTCATCTTCAGACTAGAGTTGCTGTAGACTCTTATATATAGTTCGTCGTTAGCAGATCTTGCACGTTCTGTTTTAAATTAATTACTAAGATTTTTGTAAATATCAAATATTGCAGTTTTCATTCCATAAAGGAAACAAATAAGTGTAGATTTTGCAGCAGATGGTTCAATTTTTTCTTAACTTCTTAACAGAATAGATGTCTCAGCAGCAATTAGCACAAAAAGATTTTGTATATATGTCAAGTTTCTAAATAAATGCCATCTTGAAACAGAGAGACATCATTTATTATTTCTTTTTTATACTGTTTCTTTGAGGTCCGTATTCCCTCTAAGTGCCTCGTTACTGCAAAATAAACGCCTCTCAAAAAGAAAAGATAGTCCGGAAAGGTTACATGAAGCAAGTGTTGGCGGTCGCCAAATGATTATCGTCGAAAACAATTAATTTTTTTTGAAACCTTAGCTTTTTCACTCTTGACAGCGCATCACTGTTTCTGTTTTTAATGGATATTTTTTAACTGACAATTGGCATTAGATAACGTCTTGTAAGAAAAGTTTTATTTAAATGGTCACACTGACGCAAATTACAATCGTCCTGGGTGCGGAGGAAATACACGAAGTTTGATGATGAGAAGCTTGTAGTTCTGCTATAAACAAACAAACGCGCTCATATTCCTTTCATTTCCAAAATAATATTGTATTACTGTAGCTAACAAAAGTAGCAAGTTGTTTGATAGGTTCATACACTTGAAAATACAGAACGCGGAAGCTAGGGATAGGGGAAAGGAATGGATCCTTCGGAGCATGAACACCACAAACGAGCTTTGCCGCAATCCCCACGGGTATAAACTCTCCAGTTTGGTAACGACAAATTAGCAGTTGACAAATTGTGTTTTCTTTCTCATTTTACCAACAGCTCTTATTCATTTCACCTGTAAGTGCAATCCAGCATATTTTTAATTGTATTCAATAAAGAATTGCATTGTTAAAAAGACAATTAGCCTAGTTATAAGCCCTCCCGGGTGCAGAATTATGCATGGACCGTAGCAGTAGTGTCTTTTGCTTTTATCTCTAGTAGTAACAATATCTGCTTGATTATGCGGTATTTTTACTGTCAAATTCAGCTGGGTGTTAACACCAAGCCTGAAAGTTTCTGAGAACAGTTTGCGTTCAAAATGTGCACCTTTTTTCTGGAGCAGGCACAAAACGCGGTCCAGATAGAACGTTCAGTATCAAAAATAAGCCTACCTGTGTAAACACAGCCATAAAATAGCTTACAAAGTTTAATACGCTCAGGCCTGGTAACCTACTACTAACCTAACGGCACTGCAAGCTTGAAAATAGGCCTTAAAAACCAGAAAACGAACCACACAAAGCTCAAAAAAGCGTCATTGACCAAAAATCCGTGAAGGAAGCATCGAGGCACCCAAAACTTAATCAACTGTAATACGGAAAAGTGAATAACAGGGAACTGGGAAAGGAAACACTCGAAAACGAATCATCTATTTTAGAGAATTAAAGAAAAGAGCATTGACTGAATCAAACAAAAAAAGACCAAAACTCGAAAACGACGACACCTTCAAGTACGTATACCAGTATATTATCACGTTTTGTTTCAAAATAACACAGTGGCTGCCACGGAATTGCTTTTTCTTCCACTGTTTCCAGGTCAAATTGGAATTCGGGAATGTTGGCTTTTGTGAAGGGAGAAAATCCCTCAAAGCAAGGATAAGAACCAACAACAAACTCAACCCACGTATGACGTCCACACGGGGAATCGAGCCCAGGCCACATTGCTGGTAGCCTGCGTAGCAAGCGTTTCAGTGGGGTTTTGTGCGTTTGTCGCTTTTTGATCGCGCGTTCAAACAGTGTGTGTGGGAAGAGGGGAGGGTGGGGAGAGTTGTAGGCACAAAAAGAATAATAACAAAGACTTACAGATCAGAGGTTGAAAGGGTGAATACTGCAATGCAGCATTCATATATCAATATTGATATATGAAATAACTGAAAAAAATCCTTGTTTTACTGGTTTTTAACGATTATTATTATCATGTTTTTTTACTGTCCATTTAGGAAGAGCCATTCAGAATGGTGAATATCGAAGTAGAACCAGATATGACCTTTGCCAGTATGATTCCTTGGATTGCAATCAATTTGACGGGCTCTTTTTCTGTGGTCGGCCCAGTGTTGGGAACTTATATCAGCTCTGATATGATTGAAGGTGAACAGCCATTTCCCAGAAAATCGCCATTTTTTTTATTTAAGCATCAATTTATCTAGGGCGGAGCACTAATTGGCGACACTCTCCAGATCGAATTGGAATTTGGAAATGTTAGTTTTTGAGGAGAGGGGAAAACAGGAGTACCCGGAGAAAAACCTTCTTAGAGCATGGACGAGAACCAACAACAAACTTAACTCACGTATGATGCCGACTGAATTGAACACGGGCCACATTGGTGGGAGGCGAGTGCTCTCACCACTGCGCCATCCCTGCTCTCCAACAACAGTTTGACGGGATCAGATTGGATAGAAAACATGGCCGTTCACCAGTTCAAATAAATCTTTTTTTTTTTTTTTGTATAACTTCTGGTATAGAGACATGAGGTCATTTGTAACAGACGATTCTTCTGAATCCAAAAAGCAGTAGTAACTGGTGTAAGTTAGTTTTAGTTATCAAAAGGGGTGCAGACAAATCATTCTTTCAAAAGAAGAAATATTAATTCTAAGGCCCAATCCACACTAATGCGTTTTCGTTTCATGCATACTCTTTGATGCGTTCTCGCCTATCGTCCACGCTAAAACGCCGATGAAAACGGAGACTTTCAAAAACGGTTTTCAAAAGTGGAGATTTTTGAAAACGTATCGTTTTGCAAACGCTTCGTTTCTAGTGTGGACAGGTGAAAATGCAGGCTATTGAAACCGGTGACGTTAAAAGCGTCACATTCCAACGGTTCTAGTCCAAATCGGAGCATCTATCCAAGATGGCAGATGGTCTTGAAACTTAAACGCATGCGCAATCTCAGGTCCAGGTCGTTTTCATCATTTTCGAGCGTTATAGTGTGGATAGGTGAAAACGATACAAAAAGTTAAAACGCTAGTGTGGATGAAAATTTTTGCTTCGTTTTCGCCGAGATTGAAAACGGAGTCTTTTGGAAACGCATTAGTGTGGATGGCGCCTTAGAGTGGACTTCGCTTTTTCAAAATATCAGCGAATAGATTTACAAATGACTGATAAAACATCAAAAGCTTCGCATAACAACAATAAATGCCTAACTCTGAGTATGGGGCCCTTAACAGGTGCTTGGCCAACAGTCACCTTGTCCTGGCAAAGGGCAGGGGCCGACAAACCCTGCACAGCCCAACTCACAGGCTGTGTGCTACCCAATTTTGTGATAAACTTAAGTGCACCCAGCATGGGTGGAATCCAAGGGTAATAAAATGTTACCATGCAAGGCTATCCAAAATATAAACTGACCTTGGTTTTTTTTAATTGAAGGTCGAGAAAAGAAAACAGGTTTCAGTCAAGTAAAGTACTGTAATTAATATTTTCCTGGAAAAGAAGAAATAATAATAAATTGAAAAAATGTAAAGATCGATCAGTTTAACAATATTGGAAGGGCTTCTTGTTCTACTAATGTAATCGGGTATTATTTCTTATTAATCGATAAACAATTTTCCACTTACAAGGAATAGTAGAAAAATTCCACGTAGTTTGTTGAAAAAATATACAGAAAATCGAGTTATGTCTGAAAATAGGAGAACAAAATTATTGCAAATATTAGAATTTGTGGATAAAAAATTATTTTATATTACATCATAGATCTTAGGATTTGGGAAAGGTGATTGTAATCTATCATTTAAATTACTTTATGGTTTTCATAATGGATTAGTTTCAACTGTAATCTTTTGTTTGTTAGCAGCATGGTGTAGAGTTTGGTGGTGTTACAGTAAGCTTTTGTTAGTTTTGGAATGTTGATGATGTAGTATTTGCGTATAATTTGAGCATCAGTGGCACACAACAAATAGGGTCGTGCTCTTCTGTTTTCTTTTCCAGTGCTTTCTCGCACAGATCCACCAGCTGTTCAATCAAGTAATACTTGGCTTCTATCAACACCTCTTGCAACTCTACTTCATTCTGGGGCAGGGGTACAGTTCCATCACGAAGGAAGTTCAAAATGAGAGGGACTGGTGCTTTCCACAGCGGTCAGTTAGGATCCAGCCTATTAAAACAGTACAATGAAGTTACAACATTAACTGTACAGTAGAACCTGGTTAATATAGACGCCAAAGGGACATGCAAAAGTGTCTGTATCTGTGTCCATATTATTAGTGGGCTCTAAGAACTTTGTGTGCCAGATCAGAGGAGAGAGATGAAGTCTCTCTCTATAGCATTGCAGCTTTAATATTAAAACACGAAGGGAAAACTTCTGATGTTTTAATATAGCGTTTAAACTTTAGGATTAAGCCCATATAAAAAGTTAATTTGTTTGTAAAAAACCGTGTCACTAGTAGCACTAGTGAAAATAACTGAACCATACGGATTTATATGGGAAGGGACAGACAGACGGAAAGAGGAGTGAACATAAGGCTGAAACCAATAGGGCCACTGAGAGACTAACCGAATAATCAGACAAAAAACCCCATGTATACCAGCCGAAATGAACAAACCACATGACCGAAAGTCGACCCAGCCCCATAACCGAAAGATCAGCATAAGAAGCCAATTGCACGGTTATAATTAGTTTGAAAAGGGCTATTAGTGCGTATCTCTTATTAGAGTTTTAATTTTCAGTCCTTTGTACATATAGACATTAGATATGACCGCACGACCGAAAGAACAGCACCAAATGCCAATTACACGGTTGTTTTTTGAATGGAGGGCTTCTTCGTAATGTTTTCATACAGCTTTTAAATGGTTTAATTTTATTCTTTATAACATGTTTATGCCCATGGATAGCAAAAAGAACTGGGCAAGCGGAGGAACAACTGAACAAACCAGAAACGCAAACAAACGAACAAACGGAAGCCAGCTGTGGTGCCGCAGTTTGAAACGTGTGGTAGAGAGTTTCACCCTGAATTTTTTCATAATTTTCTCCCTCGCTAAGACGTTTACATATTCCTTCGTGGTTTTCGCTGTTTGGCGTTTTTTGAACTCTCTACCGGGTCTGTTCACTGTGCCCCTGACGAGATTGACAGACCTTCTGAGCAGACGGAGCTTTATTTTGCTTTTGTCACTCTATGCTGTTTCTTAATTATCTTTTTGGTGAGCTCACTAAAATACGTGCGTAAGAATTTTAATCATTATTTAACGTTAAGAAATGAGAACGAAAGCTCGTCGCTTCTCACTCGTTCCAAAAAGATAAGCGTTTTAAGTTTGAACTAGAATATCAGAAAATCAATTCCTATAAACGCACAGAACTGCAAACAAAAGAGCTGTCCACTCGGTCGTTCAGCTGTTCATCTAGGCGCGCGGGTTCGTTCACTCGGTTTCTCGTTCGTTCGTTTTCTCCGGCGAGCGCTAGGTGGACGGTTAGATCGTTAACTCGGTCATTTGGCTATTCGCTCGCTCGCTCGGATGTTAGTTCGCTCGCGATTCCGTTTGTTCGTTCGTTTGCGTTTCTGGTTTGTTCGGTTGTTCCTCCGTATGCCCAGTTCTTCTTGCTATTCATGGGCATAAACTTGTTATAAACAATAAAATTTAACCAATTAAAAGCTCTATTAAAGCATTGCGAAGAAGTTCATTCATGTCTTAATACCTATGGATGTCATGCTACTGAGAAAGACTTCTTTTTTTGATGTGACACAAATATCTGACAAAAAAGTTAACTATGCTAAGCGCACTTAAGTCTTTCAAAAGTAAGTTCCTTCTTTCTGCAATTTTTCATTAATTTAATTTACAGCCTTTAATGATTCATTGATAAGTATTTCAAGAACAAACAGAAGCCCCCAATTCGGCAAAACAACCGTGAAATTGGCAATTGGCGATGTTCCTTCGGTCGTGCGGTCGTGCGGATATTCGGTTGTGTCTGTTCATTTTGCCTTGTGCCATCGAGGCATCTTGTCTGGTTATTAAGTTAGTCATTCAGTGTTCTCTATGGTTCCGGCATTGTGTTCATTCTTCCTTCCGTTTGTCTGTCTCTTCCGTACTTTCGTACGGGTTCTGCCTCCTCCGCCAGTTCTACTGGTGGCACGGCTCCGGCTTACTCAAAAATCCTATCATGGGCTCATACATAAAATTTAACCAATAACATTTACCAACTAAAAGCTGTATTAAAACATTACAAAGAAGTTCCTTCATGTTTTAATACCCGTGGCTGTCTTGCTACAGAGAAAGACTTCTTCTTTCTCCGATCTGACACAAACTTGCTATCCATGGGCATAAACATGTTATAAATATATGTTATTGAACTAGCGTGAGGTCCGTATTGGGAAAATATTGGTCGAGTTCCTTTTTTTGCAAGTTTATGGACCGAGCCGAAGGCGAGGTCCATAAACTTGTAAAAAAAAGGACGAGACCAATATTTTCCCAATACGGACCGAACAAGCTAGTTCAATAAGGTTTTTATTATATAGGCTTTCCCGATTGTTGCTTTCTAGTCCGCGTGAAACTTGTTTATGATCAAGTTGTGCGAGAAAAAGTGCAAGAAAGCCTTCTCAATGCTGACGCGTACTCACAAACAAAAACCACGTGGAATAATTCTGATTGGCTCGCGCACGAAAAGGCGACTTTTTATTGGTCAAGGTTTGACACGAAAGTTTGACATGTCTCGTCAATCGAAGTGAAAAAGTTCGAAAAATGAAAATTTAGCTCATTTGAGATTCCGAAGAAAATGCATTTCTTAAACGTGTTGAATGTTTAAAAGTGTCAACTTTTGAGAAAGACTTGATATGGAATGAATGAAAATGGATGAAATTGAAGCTTTTGTAGTCAAAATTGCATTTCAATCGTCTTCATCGTCACTTAAAATGGCTCGGCGCTTGCGAAGCGGTGGCTGATCATGATTCGTAATCTGGATGTTAAACGAGCAGTTTTGGAAATTTGCTCCTTGAAAAATAGCCGATCCGGCTTCTTTTGTGGTCGTCATACTGGTACTTTCCACTGTAGTTGTTGCCTGTGTATTGCCAACTGCTTGGAGCTCGCTTGTGGTTGTTGATGAGCGACTGAGGGCTAACGACATTCTTCGTTGATGCTGAATGGAAGCCGATTTGTAGGAATCCAAGCTTTTCAGATTTCGATGTCCACTCAGTTGGGCCACGTAATTTTCAGGAACATCTGAATCCAGCAATCGTGAAATGCAGGTCTTTCGAACCGAGTGATTGGTAACGCGTCCTTGCAAACCAGCATTTTGGGCAGCTTTGGTGAGTAGCTTCCCGATTTCATTCTTGCCAAGCGGACTTTTCTTGTACCACACTGCATCAGTAGCCTTTCTTTGATGTTTTACGGCCAAGTAGAATGGTGCCTCTGGTTGATTCATCTCGATGGGCCTGTGACTTCTGAACAGCTTATAGTACTTGACTGGACATCGCTCGTTATCAGTAGCTTGAGCAGTAGGATAAAATGCTCGGTGACCGCTTGCTTTGTCCTGCCCCTGGCGCGTCTTCGAGCCTCTCTCAGCTTTCCAGACCAGCATTTCATTGCCTGTGTCCGGGTCAGTTTCAAGGCTGACGTCGCCCCACTGAAGCCTTCTACTTTCATCTCTTGCTCTAAAGCCAAAATGTAAAGCCAGGAGCCACCAAACGGTGCGCTGTAGAGCAACCGGGTTGTGCTCGCCAAATTCTCCTTCGGCAAAGAGCTTGTCTTCTTCAACAGCGGTGACTTCTCGGCTTGCTTGTGGACGATTGCCTTTCCCTCTCTCCACGACAAGCTGTTTTCTTTTTGCACTGAGGACTTCTCGGGATAGCTTGAATTCGTCACCTTGAATGAGATTGGCTTGTGACCCGTGGGTATTAAGATAACGCTGGATGCTTCGTTGCAGGCAAGTCAAAGTTCCAGGTTCGTATTCGTCGCCATTTTTCTTTCTTACATCTTTAAAAAACGCGCAGAGCAGCAGATTAAGTTCCACCCAGGGTATTGCCTCTTTAATTCCTGAACTCGTTCCGTTGGTGGCAAAATTTTCCCCATATTTTAAGGTCAGATTTGGTTTTCTCTGTAGTGCTTCTGGCCTGCTGTTGCTCAATGAAGTCGCGGTACTCTGAGGCCTTGTCAACGGAATCTTCTTTGGTTTTTTCGTCGAGTTTGTTGTTTTCAGAGCTTGTTTTCGTTCCTTCGTCAGTGCTCTTGGAGTTAAACTCCGACATCACGATTTAAACCGACAGTTCCTACTATATTAAGTTAATTGGAAAAAGTTTTTACGTTGCGTTGTCAAAACTGAAACAGTAACCACGAAACACTTGACGCTAGCGGTCCATCTTAGCGGTCCGTATAGGAAAATTCGGACCGCTCAGGGAGCCAATTAAAATGCTCCTTTTCATCGCGGACCAGTTCAGCTATATAATAAAGAATATTTTATGGTAATAATGCTTTATTGTTTTAAATTATTTCTTAATTCTATGTTAAATCTGCTCCTAAGTTTAGAACCATGAAAATGACTATAAGCGAACAATGCTAAGAAACGTTTACGGGCCATGATATTTTCCCAGATCCATCTCTAGCTCTGTCAGGTAGCAACAAAATCATAAGATAGTGAAAGCTACAAGGGGTAACTCGTGCAATGTCCTTCTACAGCCATATCCAATATCCATATGGACAGAGGGCTGGCAGAACAGACCCAAGAGAAAGAGAGTATTACTTAGGAGATCTTAGGTCACCCATGGTCCGCCATATGCTGGGACATTGGTCCGGTCATATGGTATCTATACAGTCTTTGTGTGCCAGATCAGAGGAGAGAGATGAAGTCTCTCTCTATAGCATTGCAGCTTTAATATTAAAACACGAAGGGAAAACTTCTGATGTTTTAATATAGCGTTTAAACTTTAGGATTAAGCCCATATAAAAAGTTAATTTGTTTGTAAAAAACCGTGTCACTAGTAGCACTAGTGAAAATAACTGAACCATACGGATTTATATGGGAAGGGACAGACAGATGGAAAGAGGAGTGAACATAAGGCTGAAACCAATAGGGCCACTGAGAGACTAACCGAATAATCAGACAAAAAACCCCATGTATACCAGCCGAAATGAACAAACCACATGACCGAAAGTCGACCCAGCCCCATAACCGAAAGATCAGCATAAGAAGCCAATTGCACGGTTATAATTAGTTTGAAAAGGGCTATTAGTGCGTATCTCTTATTAGAGTTTTAATTTTCAGTCCTTTGTACATATAGACATTAGATATGACCGCACGACCGAAAGAACAGCACCAAATGCCAATTACACGGTTGTTTTTTGAATGGAGGGCTTCTTCGTAATGTTTTCATACAGCTTTTAAATGGTTTAATTTATATTAAGGCTTTCAGTGTCATTGACTTCTTGTCATCAATTTTTCCACTTAAAACATCAAAGATATTTTTACATTGCAATTAACTCTTTAACGGTACAAGGGTTCAGCATAGCTTTTAACAAGAAGAACTAAACTACACCGCTAACTATGACATTCTTTCGCTCTCTCACTAAATTAAAAGCGCGCGCGCTAGCAATCAATCTCAGTTTCGAGATAGTCTGGATACTAGGGTATGACGTTGCCGTTTGAATAAAACGTCGTGTTCAAATAATGTCGCGAGCCTGGTTAGATCAACAAACTTAACTGTTTTATCAAAGGAGCAAGGTAAAAAGACTCAGTTAAAGCTGTTAAAGGTTCAAAGGTCAGCTGTTAATTTGCCGTTCTTCAGCTCCGTGTTTCAACATTTTACATTTCCAAGTTGTTTCATCTACGAAAAGACTTAGTCCAGCCAGCTGTAATAATGCAAAATAAGAACTGTTCTTCTGCAGACGCCGGACACTCAGGTACAAAGAAATATAAGTTTATAATTTGCTGAAACTGCATAGAATGATACATGTCAGCTCAGGCACGTAGGGCCAGCTGTGGTGCCGCAGTTTGAAACGTGTGGTAGAGAGATTCACCCTGAATTTATTCATAATCTTCTCCCTCGCTAAGATGTTTTCATATTTCCTTCGTGGTTTTCGATGTTTGGCAATTTTGAACTCTCTACCGGGTCTGTTCACTGTGCCCCTGACGAGATTGACAGACCTTCTGAGCAGACGTAGCTTTATTTTGCTTTAGTCACTCTATGCTGTTTCTTAATTATTTTTTTGGTGAGCTCACTAAAATACGTGCATAAAGTTTTTAATAATTACCTAACATTAAGTAATAACTGAACGAAAGCTCGTCGCTTCTCACTCGTTCCGAAAAGATAAGCATTTTAAGTTTGAAATAAAATATCAGAAAATCGATCCATATAAACACCTATGACTATAAACAAAAGAGCTGTCCACTCGGTCGTTCAGCTGTTCATCTCGTTTCGCGGTTCGTTCACTCGGTGTTTCGTTCGTTCGTTTTTACCGGCGAGTGCTCGGTGGACCGTTTGTTCGTTAACTCGATCATTCGGCCATCCGTTCACCCGTTTGGATGTTCGTTCGCTCGGGCTTCCGTTTGTTCGTT